>NW_004524720.1:5478217-5531799 GCF_000260255.1 Octodon degus
AATATTCAAATTCCACGCCCATTAGAGGAGGCTTCGTGCATCAAGTCCTTGAGTTTAGCAAATTAGACAAAACCATCTTCCTAGCCCCAGTTTACATTATCTAGAAAAACCAAATCTTAAGTATTTATACACAAAAATCTAGCCACACTTGAGTAGCAAGGTAAAACTGGTAATTAATCAATTATCCACCAGCTTTAGCCTCTCTTCCCAATGCCAAACTTCCCTTCAACTCAGCCCTGACTCTAGTCATAGGACAGCTCTGCAGGAACAGGTCATGTCCAACTTCTCAAAGCTAATAGGCTCATTTCTCCATCCTCACACTAACACAGCCCCAGCCTGCGGAGATAGTGACAGTCTCAGCATCTCCCCTCCTTTCCTAGTGACAAGGATCCTCAATACACACTCAGCTGCTTGCTCTAGAAACTGGTGGGGGTTTGCCTCAGGCAGTCTCTTCTTAAGAGAAATTGGACACCGTTTAAAGATTTCATTACTCTGACTTCCACTGTGCATTAAGGCAGCACCCACACACTGAGTCCAGGCACACCAAGCAGGCCATAACTCTGCATGCAGCTTGACTTTCTTGCTTGGCTATTTGCATCTGCCTGGAATATGGACCACATAACCCCACCAAGCATATCATGCCCAGTGGCTATTAGTTTGATGGACAGAAAAAGTCCCTTTCCCACTCAAGCATGGTAATTATCTCTTCTTCCCATGCCCCCTAGCCCTTCTTATGCCATCTCGGATTAATAATTTTTAAAAAGCAAAGAGAAAAAAGGCAGCCCACCGCATGCACAGGGATACCAGAGGGTCACAAGCAACCTCCTCCCTCACGCATCTGATAGCAACATCAAGGTCGCCTCCCAGCATGGGCTGGCACATCCCGTGGGCCAGAAGGCTGTAGAGCTTCACCTGCTACCCAGGGCCTGTCTTCACATACCTCTTCGACTAGATCTTTTGACATTTCTTCCAGAAAATACTTTTGGGAAAATAAAGGGAAGGTACCTCATCAACCATCTGAGTTCAAAGCTTCAGCTGAAAAAAAACCTGACAATCCTTCCAACCTACCAGTTTCCTTTGTTCATTGCTTCACACTGGTATTTTTACCCTAATCGTTCAAAAGAACTGGCACTCAGACCTGATGATGTGACCTCAGCACCCAGCGATCAGATTGTCACCTACTGGCCTCTTCTTTCTGCCAGAGTTGACCACATGGGAAGCTGGGATTCTGGTGAGACATCACAATTCAAGAGGGACTCACAATCCCCAGCTGCTCTGGTCAAATGGAATAATTTAGCATTGTCACACATCCAGCATTGGGAAACGACAGCTGCAGATGCTGTCAAAATGACCCGGCCCCTTCCTCACCATTTCTCTCAGCTAACAGGCTCACACAGTCACCCTTCCCTTGAAAAGAAAAAGTGAATAATACTGTAACGCCAGGCACAAAATATCCTTAACTTTTTTTTTTTCATAATTCCGCACTTAAAGCAAGCCCCAGGCCAGAAGGCAGGAAGATCTCCTGGATGACCTTTTGTCCATTTCCTGCCAAGGAAGGAGAAGTCCCCAGAGAGCAATTACCCCCAAAGACTATGAAAAGCCAGGGTTACTCTGCTCCAAAACCTGAGGGGCTGAGCAAATTTCCCTCACAAAAGTAAATTGTGATGCTTCTGACCAGGTTATAAGAGAAAAATGCTTGAATTTCACCATCAATTCAAATACAAGCTTAGGAAACAACACCTATATACAGAAAAGAAACTTGGAAAAGATCATAGTTACAGGGATCAGGAGTAAGTAGAGACCAAAACTTTGGAAGCCATCAAAATAGTGAACCAGAACTGGGCCAGAGCATGAGCCAAGGAGCTGGTAGTACTTTCAAGAACCGCTCTAGGGTTGGCCAGGTAGCTCAGCGGACTAAAGTGCTGGCAGGGTGCAGTGTGGGCCCCAACCCTGGAGCACACTGAGACAGTGAATGAGACTGGGCGTGATGGCAGGCACCTGTAATCCCAGCTCTTAGGAGGCTGAAAACAGGAGGATCTCTAGGAGTCTGATCTATGTAGTGAGACCCTGTAGACCCTGTACTAAATACATAAAAAAAGAACCACTCCAGAACAGCAGAGAACTGTATGGCCCTCTACCATAACCCTCCCACCCTGCTTCTGATCATAGTTTGCTCGTTTTCAAAAGGAATTTATCTAGTCAAGAGAATTTTAGTGGTTACAATAAAGTGCTTACTTATGCGGTATATTTGATTCTTATACCAATAATGAGATTTGAGAAATATTTGGTCTCCACTTAACAATTGAGAGAAATAAAAGAAAGTGTGCTAAAGTCCAAAGCTGATGATAAGACTGGACCTTCTTCTGTCTGGGGTGCTTAGAGAAGGTGAGCCCTGTCTTCCCAGAATACCTCCCACCGAGCTCCACAGCACAAGCTGCCTAGGGTTTCCACAGTTGCCAGTGACTTCTTCCTTGACATCCCAGCTAACAACCTTACCCATCCACTAAATCTGAGTTCTGATCACTGTCTTTTTTAAAATAATCATTTATTTATTTATTTATTTATTTATTTATTTATTTATTTATTTGGTACAGGGTCTCACTAAGCAGCTCAGACTTATAGTGGTTCTCCTGTCTCAGCCTCCCCAGCACTGGGATTACAAGCATGCACCACCACGCTTGGTTTCAGCGGCCCCCTCAGCACCTGGGGACTGCACAGCATGTGGTACCAGGGATCAAACTCAGGTCCTTGTGCTTGCCAGGCAGGTGCATAGACCACTGAACTATCTCACTAGCCCCTGATCACTGTACTTTTACATTTTGCAAACCACCTAATTTTTGATACTGTCAACTTAGACACTGTCTATTGTGCTTAGAGTTCTCTTTATCCTCTTCATGAGGCTTCACTGCCTCTGGTGAAACCAAACATAGAACCAAGCACTCCCCTCTGCCGCATCCCTCTGTGCCCACTGACCCAACCTCTACTTGGCCTCTCTATAATCCTGTGTTGTCTTCAACCCACTCTGGAAGGAGGCATCCCTAGAGCCCAGCCTTGCAGGAGGCAGCAGGCTCCAACTCCCCACTCTCCCAAGAAACCCTTTCCCTTCAGAAGGATGTACTCACACTTCTTTCCTGAGCAAGAGATGTAGAGAAACACTGCCTCAGCCTCCAGACTATGGAACTATCCTCTTTTCCCCCAAACAAGACCTAGCAGAAAAAGCATCAGCCTTGTAAAGTAGAGATCAAAATGTCAGCCCCAATCAGCTTGTCCTAGCCTTACCTGCCGTCACTGTTCTTTTGCTCAGAGGCTGGTCCCTCAGGCACGTAAAACCAGGACAGGCTGACTAGGACCAGCATGTTTGAGCTCTACTTTTCAAGACTGATTATTTTACAGCTAGGTCTTGTTTTTAGGGAAACAGGTAGGAAGGCAGAGTGCCAGTTTGGAGATAGCCATTCCCCAATAAGCAGACACTGAGTCCACTCTTGTGATTTCTCGGGACTTCTTTGTCCCCAGCAGACAGTACAGTGGATACCAGGGCAGATGGCAGGGTAGTTACAGAGACACCTCACACCACGTGGACATGGCTCCTGCAGGCTGCGCCTGGGCAGGCGGGGGGCGGCAGAGGGGATGTGTGCACTCCCTGTGGCAGAGACACTGGGACAAAAAACAAAGGCAATGCTCACAGCCTGCACAGCTCTGCTGCCCAGCACTCTCCTTCTCCCTGTGGTGCTGGCTGTCATTGTGCCCAAAGGTAAAAATAGCTCCACTTTTAAGCTTCACCTCCCTAAATTAGGACAAGGGTTAGAGGCCAAGGTTCCAGCAGCATGATCCTTGGTGGCAACAGTGGGATGGCCCCGGGACCCAAGGGAGGTCAGTCCCGGGCACAACCTGCTAATTGCCTCAACTCACTCATTTGGCCCTGACAGCACCACCCACCAAAAGATCAGGTGTATGCTCCTTGCTACTCAATGGCCTTTGAAAAATGAATATGTTCCACTGAATCTACGTATCTTGTGCGGAAATGAATATAATTCCCATCACTTCAAAAAGCACCATTATTTTAGCCTGCACTGTGGCGTATAGTGAAGGTAAGGCAGCATGTCAAGCCAAAGCCTTTTGTGGACCCAGGGCAAAGCTCTCTCCATCAGGTAATTATGAACAGAGGGGCAACCCTCCTTCAAGTCCAGCAGGAGTCGATTCCAACTATTCATGTTGGTCAGACCCACTTGGAATGACAAAATCATTTGATGGATGGGAGAGAGATATGCATTATTCACAGGAGCGTCTTCAAAGGGATTCCATAAATTATAGGTTTTCTGAAAGGGAAAGTTTCAGTGAGCTGGCAGCAAACGCAAGGGTGAGGAGGTGTAATCAGTGTGAGCATTGTTCCCGGTTAATTCGTCTCTTCTAGGTGGCTATATTCTGTGACCCAGAAGAGAGCTCTTTTTGCTCTTCCTCCCCACTGTCTGCACTTCTTCCCAAAACATCTTCCCTCACTGGATCTCACTCAGACCTTTGCAGAGCACCTGGCAGGCCTGGGGACAGTTTGCATGCAAGTGAAAGTCTAGGAACAGCGAGGTTGTCACTGCAATCCTATAAGACATTAGCAGCAAATTTTAACCAATTAACAAAACCTGCCCCCCCCCCCCGCCGCCAACCTTCCCTGCCAATTCAAAAATGCTTAACTGAGAAAAAGTAAGTTGTGTTCTTCAGGACTAACCTCCCAGCATTGCAAAAGTAGATTAAATGCGATAGTAGATAAGAGAATCTATCTGTCTTCCATTACAATTTTTAACACCACCAATTGTCTCACTAAGTTTAATTTTCAAAACACAAAATTTTTCATAAAGCTTTAATCTTTAAATTTCTAATCCAGGAAACATGAACAGAAATTATCCACATAAACAGAAAAGTATTGACGTAGTCAGTAATCTTTCTGAGTGTAAAAGGTTGTGGGGACCCTAAGCTTGGGAAGCTGATACAACTTCTCATTACTGCCCAGCTCCACCAGCCAGGGAGAGTGCCGGCCACAGCAGCAGTGTGGTTCTGCCACCCTGCCTAGCTCACACTGACCCTCAAGTACCTTTCCCCATTTATCTTCACCCACCAGTTTTGCCCACCCTTCACGGTACCGCCGCAGTGTTACCGTGTCCAAGAAGCCCTTCCTGAGAGCCATGTGCTCCACAGAGCTACCTCCCCATCCCCAGCTTTCGCGGTGTTCCTGTCCTAGCGCTCACATAAAGCTCCCTATTTGTCTGATTACAATTACCTCGACCATATGACCTTCAATAGCACGGACTCCGCCACGAACTTCCCTATCTTCCCACCTTGGGTGCAGGTGGCTGCACACAGACATCATTTAATTTAAACGCGAACAATTTGAATCTGCACATCAGAGCAGATAATGAACAGCTTTCACCACCAGCTTCCCCTTCAAACCTTATTGCAAGGCCTTCCATTTCATCTTTGTACAAAATGAGAACTCTCTCGTCACCGTTGTCCTGTATATACTGACAGGACTTTTCTTACAGTGGACTGGTGTTCAGCTGAATAGAATTCTATATGAGTCTGTGGCTGATGTGGGGGTACATCTGATCCTGGCTCTTCGTGATGAAACCATTTCTCTCAGATCCCTCAGGATCTCATAGCCAACCACAGTCCCTGAAAGAGCTATGGTCACAGAGGACATCTATGTAAAGCTGGATGAGACATTAAAATAAGTATGGAGGGCCGGCCTGGTGATAGCTCAACAGACTGAAGTGCCTGCTTAGGCAGAGCACAGCAGCCAGGGTTCGATCCCTGGGGCGCCATGCCAGCCCTGCCCCTGGGGAACGCTGAGACAGTAATGGAGACTGGGCGTAGTAGCACATGCCTATAATCCTAGCACTTGGGAGGCTGAAAACAGGAGAATCAATACGAGTCTTATCTACGTAGTAAGACCCTGTAGACCCTGTAGACCCTGTCCTCAATACAAAAAGAAAAGAAGTATGGAAATGTGCACTGGTTAAAGACATTTTCAAAGACCTCCAAAGTGATGACAATTCTATTAAGACACATAATTATAAATGATTTTTCTCTTTTATAAGTTGCTGTAGTGTCATTTATATTATTTTTACAGTTCTATTATATATTTAAAATTTAGTACATTTCTTAAAGAAAATTGCATGCATTAGAAACCAATTGAGGCTTATTTGGTGGGAATAAATACCTGATAGGGAATTTTCATGTGTCAGCTTGACTGGATCATGAGGTGCCCTTATATTAAGCTGAACAGTATTTCTGGGTATGTCACTGGACAATATCACCATTTTAGATAACAGCAAGCAGTTCATCTTCCCCAAGGAGGGTAGTATCATCGAGGTTGCTGGGTCTGAGTAGAACAAAAGAGAATACATAGAGAAGAGAGAAGAGAGAATGTCATCTGCCTTGACTGGGACATTGACCTTCCATCCTCAAGTGGCCCCAGCGTCATCCCGCTGCCTATGGATGATCCCACTGGCTGTGCTCTTAGTCTTCAGCTTGCAGATGGAAGATGGTGAACCCCCCCCCCAGCCTCCGTGACCAATTGAGCCATTGTCTTGTAATAAGTGATCAATAAATTTGATTGTGTGTGCTTCTTAGTGGTTCTGCTTCTCTAGACTAATACAATATATTATGAAGGACTGGATAGCAGGAGGTCACAGGGATTCTGTGATGTCTAGAAAATACTCTTAGGACACCAGCAAAGCAGAGGAACCCTGGCTGCCCAGAACCTGGTCAAACCCACACTAGACATCTGAGGGGCCTCCAGTGTTGGTGCCACCTCCCTCAGAAAGGCACCACTGCTGTAAATTTCCACAGACTTCCTCAGAACTTCCGCCCAGCCATGCTCAGGTCACCCAAGCAACAAGGAGCATGGAAACAGGATACTGTCCCCTTCTTTTATTTGTTAGTGATTTTAGCTTCGTTTCTCACAAAGACCTACATAATGAAGTACAGTTTCCAAGTAGGAGAGTGTCCTAATGCTAGAAAGCCAAACTTAGTCAATGTCCACCACAATGCTGCATAAAAGCATAGTAATGGGAAGGGTTATACCTAGAACTCCCAATAGATCCATGGCAGTGGTTAAGTGAAAAATTGCTCTCTATTCATTGGCAAAGAAAATTATTCTGTGTATTCACAGTTAACTCTGAGATGGACAAGCTCATCTCTACTACATACAGAATAGCAAACATCTGCTATCATCACTCCTCTTACTTACACCAAATGCTACCAATCCATTGGCTTAAATGCCTATTCATTCACGAACTAACACAAGTTCTTTTCTGCGAAAACAATCACTTACAAATCAACTGAGATATGTGCATTTGTTCAGATTCTAGAATGTAAATGAAAAAAAAAATGGTAAGGATGATGCTGTTGCAAATCACCTCTTTTAAGAAAACAGCATCCCAGAAGCTGAGATCAACCAATTAACAAACAACAAAACTGTGTTTCAACCATATAGCTCACCTAAAAGTATAGCTTAGCTGCTAACTTTGCCTGTCTGCAATAAGGTCAAGTCCCATTTTCTTTGTCTTCTGGACAAGTAACCTTGAATTATTAAACTCTGTAAGTAAATTCTAGGGCCTCTTCAACTAAAAGTTAATGTTGGGATTAAATGAGATAAAGCACAAAGGTAATTAGTAAATGTCTTATTCATAATTACTTATTAACATAACTATAATTATTATACTTTGACCTCAACTTACATTCCAACCTTTATTTTTGACTGAAGTGATATTCCTCCCAATACTTTCTGATTTCAGCACAAGTGACATGCAACTGAAATTCACTCAAATTGACAATGAAATAGCTGCTGCTTAATATTAGAAGAAAATTTAGCAATTAGGTGACCTGTTAAAAAAAAAAAAAAGTTGGAGTGAAAGTCATTTTCATTGTGTTGTCCCAAGTTTTAAATGAAATCAGTCCCAAAGAGTACAACAAGCATTGCAGAGCTGAAATGCAGGACAAAGGTTTGATTTCTCCTTTAGAAAAAAATATACTCAGGCAGGCAGAATATATTTTGGCTGGGGCTTAGGAAAAGAAAGAGGAAATGGATCTGGGGAGGGAAGTAGAGACTAGTCACAAATAATGCACTGCAGTTATGAGCACCTCCGAAGTACTGTGAAATGTTATTCACTGCAGAGAGAGGAAATCTGAGTTGACATGTTATTTTCTGAGCTGCTTATTAATGCATTGACTGGAAAGGAATGGGAGCAGCCTTCAGTCCCTTCCCCCAATTCAAAGTCAGCGTCTTGTCACCAGCTCCTCTTGCTAGCTGAGAGCAGGAGGAAACCAAGATCCTGAAAAAACTGTTAAGAACAGTTAGGAAAGAAGAAATTTGATCTTTTCACTCCTCGCATGAGTCTAGCAATGCTCATTCCTTCAGTGGGAGCATCTGAAATGAAGTTTCCATTAATCTGGGGCCAGAAGAAAAGCCTTCTGTTTAGGCACCATCAATCAGTCCAAATGAAGGAGGCAGTTAAGCTTTTCAACCAAACTGAAACACTGCCTCTGGGCTAATATGGCTACAGAAATTAATCAGGCTGCTACTGATGACCGAGCTTTAAAATGTAATCTGCATGGATGGCGCTAACTCTGCAGCTCACCAGTTAATGGGAAAAACAGGCCAATACAGGAGGAGGCCTGAGCCTTACAAAGTGCTTCACTGTAAAGAGCTTAAATGGTTCTTCTACACAGTGTAGCAGAGGGACTAAAACCCACCTCTCCCGTGAGAAAGGGGTAGGTGAGTTAAGGAGGATTAAATGCATCTTGTGGGACAGGAGGTAGGCAGAAAGAAAGCTCACTGATACCACAAAGTGCTCAAAATGAAAACCAACTATTCTGAGCTGATTTCCACTCTTCTGATTCCTCTCCTTTTGGATTTCAAAAAATCAGGCTGGCCTGGGCATCCCTTCCCAGCTATGATTTCTAACAAGGAATGCACTCAGCTAATTCTGCCAAGTGCTAAATGTCACTCACAAGATTTAATGAAGGGTCAGTTTCCACCAAAGTTCACACCATGTTTCTGTCTATACCTCTTCCCAATTTCAGAAGAAATCAACATGACCAGATGTTCAAAAATCCAATTCTACTAGCACTCATAAAAGTAAGTACTATGTTAATTTTTCAGGGTAAACTGATGAAAATATGTCCACATTATACATTCACAGAACTTAAAATCTTATTAGGGTGGCAAACAGGCAGACAACTACAGTAGAAAACAATATTAAATGAATATTAAGTTGGAGGAATAAGCAAATACAGAGGAATATTAAAAGGTGACTCTTCATTTCCCTCCACCTCAGCCCTATCACCTACTAATGATAGTTGCCAAAGTCGATGATGCATGGGTTGAATCTCTGCCACCTTCCTATTCATAATTCTATACATGTCCCCTTCCTGTGGAGACCTTAATCAGCATTTTCCCTTCAACTATGATTTCAGAAAGTCATGTTTTCACCCTGTCCAGTGTGGCTTGGAAAGTTACTATCTTCAGAGAATGTAAAACAGTGCAAATTTTCTCTTTAAAGTCTCTGCAAAAATACCTGATATGGATTCAGTAGTATTTTGCAAACCAACATATATGAAATTTTCTAATTAGCATATCATGGACTTGTATACCTCATCTCTTTTCTTTCCTCTGATCTCTTCCTAGTTATAATTAAACCAGCTGTGGGTATTTATGCTTTTTTTCATGTTTCAGGAATAGCCTTCCCCTCTTTCTAACAGAATCATTAGAAAAAAATAAAGTCTTAACATTAACTTGGATGAATCACACCAGGATCTTATTTGAGCCTATAATTAAAATCCATTTTAATCCATGGCAAATAATTAATCTAATCTAGCAGGCCACAGTGCAAAGCTACCATCGTAAATGCTCTTCCCATGCCTGAAGGAAATGACTACAAAAGCACTCCAACCTTCCTGGGCTCCAAAAGACGCATAGCATATTGGAACCATAAAGAACTTTAGCAGCCTCTATGTTAGGATCCCAAATTAGAGAAGGTAACCAGGCACTGAAATGACTCACATGCTCCCATCCTGCACCCTATTGGGTATGCATGGCTGTCCCTGTCCTACAGACAGAAATACACATACAGAATGTGGAGTCAAGATGAAAACCCAGGTCTGTCTGGTTCTCCAGAGGGCAGTTAGGTACCTGCGGAGGCTGACTCCCAGGTGACCCAAGGTCCTAAGGCTCCAGCACCAGTGGGGGCAGGGCTAACCTCTCCTCCTGGTGTCCCATGCCTGTAGCCTGACAAAGGCAGCTCCACCAAGTCTGACAGCTGAAAAGAGGGCTTGTGTGAGTCCTGCAGCACACCTTCCTTACCTTTCTCTTTCTCATGCTTTAACACTATCTTCTTGCATCAAAAAACAGTACCAAGTGTTCAGAGTAAAAGCCAGTTTAATCTTCCTTCCCAGATGTGAGCACCATTGACATACATCAGTACGTATGTCTTGTAATTTTCTGTGAACCTGTACACAACTATCTACATTAACATAATCATCGTATTTTATTCTGTGGCTTTCTTTTTCCATATTGCAAATCTCAGAGCTATTTCCATATCATTTCCTATAATGCTGGTTATCTGTCTTAAGGATCCCTTTGTACAAATGCACCATAATTTTATCAGAAGAATTACATTTGTTCTCAGTTTATTGTTATTCCAAACATCAACTTAGCCAAATTATAAAAGTAGTAATAGGAAAATATTTTAGGAAGGGAAAAATATATATGAATATAGACAGGAGAGCTTGGATAATCGTACTACTGATTTCTACTGATGTATTAAAAGGAACAGTTAAGCCTTATATTTTTTCTTCTTTTCAATTGTTTGTTGACCAATTTTGCATGTTTATATCTAGTTGTCTAAACAACTAATTTGAAGACAACAATATGCAATATAAAAACCATCACTGAATTCCTGTCATTTTGCTTAGCAAAATTCTATATCATTTCTGATGGGTTTTTTTAATCTACTTTTTATTCTCTTTAAAAAAAATAAATACCTGACAGAAGGAAAATACATCTTTAACAATATGCAATAACTCAGAAGATAAAACAACTGAACTGGTAGTATTTGTAAAATTAAAACTACATTCTAAATTTAAATATTATTTAAAATAAGAAATATTTGAAATGTAAATATCAGAGGGGGTAAATATCCAGAATATATACATAATTTATATAAATTAATGAGAATACAACTAATATTTGAATGTGATGTTTTCTTTAAACTATTTATTATTAGTGATAACGTATTTCCTAGTGTTGAGAATCTCTGCATTTCTAAAGTATATACATCATTATTTATTATTTTAAAATACATTATTTTTAAAAAGTTAAGATGCAGTTCCTTAATATGTTTAATCTTACTGCATTTAGTCTTTTCATTATATTAGAGTATCATTATTTAAGGAGAAAAATTCTTATCATTTTCAATCTTCCTCTGTTATAGAGGTTTGTGGGTTTTGATTTTTTTATTTTCTACAGATACACATTCCAAAAGTACAACTTAACTCATTAATAATGGGATATAAATTTTGTATCTGTATATTCAAAATAATTAGGATAGATATACAGCTACTTTCTCTTAATTCAATGAGAAGAAAGAATTGTACTAATAGTGTTTGGATGGGATATCATGTCTGCATCTTGTACTATGAATAACTATTATGAAGACAACAATATGCAATGTATTAATTATTGTAACTGTCCTACTAGCCTGTTTTGAAACCGTCTCATTGCTATTTGTTTCTCAACAAATTTAATAAAAAATAAAATAAAATAATTTAAAAATTTTTAAAACTTAAAAAAAATTAAAGATACTTTAAATTTAATTGTGCCATTTTAAAATTTTCTATCTATACTCATTCTTGACAGTTCATGCTTATTTCTTTATTTTTAACCTGCTATTGTTTTATTCCCTGAGTTTGGCTGAACTTCTCAATTTTTCTTATTCAATTCATCTCTCTAATGATGTAGGAATTATTCATTTATCCTTTAATTGATATATAAAAACCTACAAATTGGACACATCAATGGGGTAGCCTCCTAGCCCTCCTGGTGCTGAGACAGAGAAGCCGATGTAAAAGAGACGCTTACTTGGCCTTAACACTTGAGCGAGTTCAGTCCACAGTCAGCCACCTCCAAGGCACAAGTGGCATGAGGAAGCGCAGAGCAGAACGCTGCCTTCATGGCCAGCAGGAGACAGGAAGAAGGGAAGAGCAAGCCCAGGAACGCAGAGCACACCTGGGCAGCTCGCAGCAGCCCAGCCGCTCCTGCCAGCAGGCCGCCTCCCACTGAGCTCAGCAGTGCAGCTCCCTGACCCAGTCACCTTCCCAACACTTGAGACTTTAAGGAGGAGGTACTTTTTATCCAAATTGTAAGAGGGCTCGTATGACCTTTTGATACACCTACATGTTGTGTAACAATTGAGCCATGTTAAACATATTTATTTTTTTAAAAACGTCTACTATCATTTCTGTATTTCTGTATTCACTACAGAAATAAGAAGCAATCTACATGTACTGGCAGGCTCGGCGTCCCCACCCCATGCCATCCCACTTAGTTTTAGTTCTGAATCGTTATTTATTTTCTTTATATTATTCACCAATAATGGCTTCAACTTTGGGCATTTTTAGCTCCTGGGCCTACTTCCCAGGTTTATTTATTTTTTCTGTGTGATTTTTTTAAGGTTTATTTTAATTTTGATGATATCTATGATTGATTAATTCTTTCCAAGATGTTAGGGTATAGTAAATTCTGAATCCCCGCGTGTCTAAAATTGTCGATTTCTCCCATAAATTTGCCTGTTGCAGTCAAGTCTAGAACCACCCACACCCTTGCGGGGAGCGGATAAAGCACTTGAGGTCAGTGGGCCAACGAGACCCGGCAGTGAGAGGCCGCTGTTGTCCTCACTAGCACCACAGTGACCCCAGTTCTTGGTGGGTGAGCCATGCCCCTCTTCTCTGAATGTTGTGCTGTCACCAGGCTATGGCCCACTCTGGTCTTGTGTCACTCATTCTGCACAGGGCTTGTTGGTATGCTTTCACAGTCCCTGTTTTCTGATCCCATCCACTTTCAAAGCTGTGTGATTTCCAATTGCTTAACCTCTCTTTCCTTCCATAGTATTATTTTATCTTTTTTGATATTTATTTATTTGGTACAGGGTCGTGCTACACAGCTCACACTCCTAGTGATCCTTCCATCTCAGCTTTCCCAGCTCTGGGATTAGGGGCACACACCACCATACCCGGTTTCATGGTTTGCTCAACGCAACAGGGGTACGAAGGATTGAACCTGAGTCCTCGTGCTTGCCAGGCAGGCGCTTACAACACCAAGCTATCTCCCCAGCCCCATTCTCTTATTTTAAAGACAAGATTAATAATAGTTCCTATCTCTGACAGTTGTTTCAAATTGAATGAGTTAATTCATGAAAAATCCTACAAGACTGCCTGGCACATAGTGAATGCTTTTCTTCACAGTTTATTTTATTCACTTAATCTTCTCCATTTTCTCTGAGATTGGTTAATCTTTTTTCTCCCCATTTTGTTGACTTTCTTTGAAGATCTAATATTCCTTGATTATCTGTTTTTGTGACTGGCAAACCTAGGTTCACCACGCAGACAAGTACACAGTCCAAGTGACAATTGTTTTGTGTGCATTCAGAGGCTTTGTTTCCTGTACTGGTGTGTCTCCAGGTGTGTGCGTGCACATGTGTGTGTACATGTGCATGTGCGTGTGTGTGTGTATGTGTGTGTGTGTGTGTGTTTAGCTCATCTTTGTGCTCTACTCATGCTGTGGGCCTTGGCTTTGTTCTCTGGCTCCCACTTCCTCACAAGCTTGGGAGCAAGTGTAGGTCTCTGGCTTTCTAGCTCTTCTCTTTATAAGGCTGGAACCCAGGGCTTTGCATGTGCTAAGCGCACTATGAATGAGCTACACCCTGGCCAGATCCATTCCTTTTGAAGAAAATTTGATGTCATTAAAGGCACATAAGGTCAGGAGCCCTCTGTATGCCTCCTCTTGATTGCATTCATCTTTCTCCCCTTCCTGCTGTCATGCAATTATAGAAACTCCCCAATCCATAGCACGCTTACACACATTTCTATATTCCCCAGTTAGGAGCACACATCTCTTTAAACTCCCCTCTCCCCACCTTCCCCCAAGCCCTGTTCTTGAACCATCATCATTTCCATGCATTTTCAATACAGTGAACCATGTTTCCCTTCTTGGTCCTCGCACTGACCTCTTCATTGCCCCGTTCAATGCTTATTCCTTGGGTCTCCCATCCTCAGAATCCTCATCAGTAGAATAAGGTTTGGGAATGAGCTATTTTTAAGAGACCTTCAGGCTCTCACAATTTATAATTATGTGCAAAGTAATTCACTGATATCTCAACGCTTTATTCTTACTTCCACAGAATAGTTAAGTGTCACACACTCCGATGAAATGTGTAGAAGGCAGGCAGCTAATTTTTACCTCAGTCCCCTATAGAAAACCTCACACAGAACTTTTAATTGCAGTCAAAGTATTTTTCAAATGCTGAGTAAGAAATTAGCATGTCAGCACAGCAGGCAGAGAGGGGATTACTAAGAATAGTAGCCAGCTACCAGTTAACACCTCTTTTAGTTTGGAGCCGTGATAAAGAAATGGTTTCTGACAGAGCCTGGCAAATTTTCATCAATTAATAGAAAAAAAACTCAAATCCTGACCTTGAATCAGAACATTTTTAATAGACTTTTAAATTTTTCTTCTAGACACCAGGGGCAATCTATCTGAGCATGTGCAGTCTTGCTGATAATAATTTGCCCTCTTATAGCTTCTCACAAGAGAGCAGGCAAATAGTTTGCCTTGGATTCCAGTCACACAGCCACCTCTTCCCAGGCTGCAGGGCTGGAATCATTTTCTATATCCTGCTATAAAAACCACTTCTCCGGTACATGTCCTAGAGTATTCTGAGGTTCTATCTCTACCAATTGTTTCTCTGTTGTTTCTTGTATTTCCCATCTCCCCAAAAAGCGTTACTCTGGGAACTTAATACCATCATGATCTCTGTCATAAAAGACAATACCTATCAATAAAGGCTGCAGCTGTGGTCATGGAAAGGGAGGAAACTCATTTTAAGTTACTGTCTCTGAGATGAAAACCATCTGGTGCAGAACGATATTACCTACAGCCTAGAAAAGCCATGCCAGTCACCTGGGAGAGGAACCTTCCCACCCCTACAAACACTGCCCTGAGTGTTTACAGAGGCCAATGATTACAATTCCCAGGACCATGAACTTCCACCAACTGAACAGCCTAGAAGGCAGTTTCAGACTCCAAGTTGAACACAAGAATGAGTTTACTGTCAGGCTTTCCTAGGAGACTTAGTCTATTCTCTTCTTTTTCTCTGGACACATATGAATGCCATATGATTTATCATCCACCCCACGACAGAGACATGGACAGGACTATCTTGGACAAAAAGAACATATATTACCAGAAGTTCTGCTAACTGCAAAACTAAGTCCCTATATCAACCACTTGGCTCACTGCATATTGTGGTTCAAGAAATTAATTGGTTCTTTTTGCTGTGAGGGAGGAACATTTATTCCTTGATTTTCTTGTTTCCATAAGGAAGCACTTGGGGAAACATCCTTTTCTGGCTCTTCCTACCTGCCTGCCTTAATCAGCATCATATGGTATGTGTCGTAGTTTAGACCTGGAACATTTCCCCAAAAGCTCATGTGTTGCAGCCTAATTTCTGGTTTGATGTTAGCAGACATTAACAGAGCTCCATGCTCTTCAGTTACCAGAATCATGTCCTTGAAGGGGACTGTGAGGCCCAGCCACTTTCCTCTTTGTTTTCCAGTCATGAAGTGAGCAGTTTGGCCCTAACACACACTGCCACCATCATATCCTACCACAGGCCCAAAGCAACAGAGCCAAGTGATCATGGATGAAAATTTTTAAAGTGTGATCTCAAGAAAACCTTTTCTATTCGTAAATTGATTAGCTCAGGTATTTGTTGCAGTGATGGAAATCTGGCCTAATGACTGCTTCTAATAAAAGCATTAGGGGAGGAAACAGATCCAGGGTCCAGCATTTCTGCTGCCTTCCTGGATACTGCCTGCCTCTGAATAGTACTGAGCTGATTCTTTCTCTCTTCTCCGTCTGCTGGTGCTTGGGGCCTGCCCACAATTGGTTCTCTCTCTACCTATGCAAGTGGCCACCCACCTCTGATGGGATAAATCCACTGAATCCAAGACAGTCTGTGAGCAAGCTTTTCCCCATACATCACAAGCCATATTCTCTAGTAGGGTTTATCATTAAGAGGGCTTACTTCATATCTCTGTCTGTCTGTCTTTTGGCTCTGAACACACAATTAGTTCTGAACTTGAAAGGAGAAGTAATAGGTGTTACGTGTTGGCCCCTGAGAATCTCACCTCTGTGATTTCCACTGAGGGCTGGAGACAGGAGACAGCAGGAGCTGAGAGATGTAAAAGAAAGTAAGCAAGACATTAGATGGGTACACATCTCTCATCTTTGACGGTAAAAATACTGTGTTTTACTTCAAAAGTAATTTGAATATATGCTATTTTGAAAAAGGGCTCAGCATCACATCAATTTTCATATACATACACTATGCATGCACACACACAACACATACACACAAACACTTTCAAACATCACTCTGATCATCTCAATCATGAACAAATGATCAAGCTGCTATCATTTGCTTTGACTTCAAATGTGAACATAAGCTGACCTTAGAAATAGAATTGGAAATAACATTCCTAGTGAGCAGTTACCAGGAAAGAGGTACAGTTAACAGACTATGTCCAGGTCACTTATCCACGTTTTTGCAGCACAAAAATTTTCAAATATACAGGATCTTTAACTAAATTTTGGCTCTCTTACTGATGGGCCAAAAAATACATTATCCTTAAGATGTTTAAGTCATACTGGCCAGTTTATAAGACCCCTTGTTAATGCTAGATAAATCATTTCTCAAATCACATGAGTTATTTTTAGTATAAAATTTCTTCAAAGGATACAAATGAAACATAAACTATTTTCATCATATTTGTCTCAGATTATTCTAATTCTTTGTTTTGCTTTATTATTTTTTAGAATTGGTAAGAGCAAATTAATTAGCAGCTGTTTGAATCCAGAAGACTTCTGATTTTTCTCCTGATAAGACCTGGCAGTTTTATAATTAATATTGTATCCTGCCTACTGTTCTACCAATTGTGCCAGCAAATAGCTTTTGCACAGGGTCGGTTGGAACTGAGCACCAACCCAGGGTAATTTCACCTCTGTAATTTCTTTGAGCACCTAAGTACTCAAAGAAACTATGTAGAGAGAACTGTAGGTGTCAGTTTACCTACAATTACCAAAGTGCTCATACTTCTTAAATGTAAGGAGGTTAGAGAAAAGAAAGTAATTCACTAAGAATTGACTCCATATTTAGGTTCCTGCAATCCTGAGGTGCATATCTCCAAGTCAATGTTTATGCTAAAATATTCCCCCCTTTGGTCTAATTACAGCCACAGAGGAAGGCTGAGCACAAGCAATGAGCAGAAGTGCAGTGCTCAAAAGTGACCCACGTGGAGAGAAACAGGCAAGTCTGACTTTTTGCCAGCTTTGTCACTGAGCAAAAACATGTACTTTTCACTGAGCAAAGGTTTGCAAATTTTGCCATAAGCAAAACATATTTTTATTGCCTCTTGAGTAATTTCCCATGATAGAACAATATTTCCACCTCAATTTACTGTTTTTGTCTCACAAAATGCTAAAACTTTGTGAAAAAGTAAAATACCTAGCATAAATTAACTTTGCAGGATAGAGTTGGGAGTTTCCATATTGTTTCACAGAAATCATTTGGAAGTGGGATAGACAGGATATTTGGAAACCCCCAGCTGAACCACATACTGTTTTAGGCAGGTTTGGGAAATTTCCATGACCCAAAAATATATAATATCTGGATCAGGAAAGAGAAATACAAATAATAATATGTCCTCTCAACCCTGAAAGCTCTTGTCTGCAATCTTAAATCTGCAGTTCTGGAGATTACTCAGTGAAATTGTGTCCACAGTCTACATTCACATACACCATTGTGTTACACAGGCGTGCAAAGGACAGGTGTGGACAGGAGGGTCAAGCTCCTGATGAGGCTCACTAGCTAGCCCTGAGCCCAGACACACACCAGGAGAGACACTGAACCTCATATAAGAGAAATAAGTTATTTCTCCTGCTTGTCTATCTCTACCAATATACGACCAAGTTCAGAGGACACAAGTCAAGTCTTATTTATATTCCCATGTCCCAGAATGTCATGAAGGATCTAGCAATAGCTCATAATGAGGTTCTAATAAATGATTTCTGTTTTATTCTAAGTTTCTATGTGTTTCTCCTCCTCCTTTTTCCCTCCTCCACTTTTCCTTCCCTCCTCTTCTTTCTCCTCTTGCTCTTCTGCATTTAAAATCTAAGTGAGAAAATTGATCATTCATTCTCTGAACACTCGCCTCAGGAGTAATAGTGCCACATGGTTTTATGGTTTCCTTTGTGTGTCAGAAGCCATACAGGGAGGGGGCAAAGGAAGACAGCCCATTCCCAAGAGAGTCAATCACAGGAGGAAAGGAGCTATTGCGAACACCTGCAGGGACCACGTCTACACTTGCAGAGCAGAGGTCATTGGCAAGGGCTAGGGGAATTTACAGTTCATCCTTTGGAGAAAGTACGACTTCTCTAGAAAAGACAGAGGAAAGAAGAGACAAAAACAATTAAAGATGCTCCCTTTCCTGCTCATGGGAGTGGAATTTTTTAATCTAAGAAAACAGAAGAAACAGATCTCTAAGGACTGTTCATCCTAAGAAAAGAGAGACCTTATTCTAAAACAAAAATAGACAAGAGGGCTTCCTGTTCTTCTGCTTTCTGAAGAACAGACAGGATTCTCTGTCATCATGAAATTAACTGTGAGTGACATTTTCCGTAATCAAAAACTATTCACAGACTCCAGGGAGGAGGAAAATATCATGGAAGTAAGAGATAGTAAAATTATTAGACCTGTCATCAGCACTTCCCTCTGTATGGAAGATATCAATGTCCATTTCTAAATTAAAAAAATCACATGAGTCAATGTAGTTTTTAGATCCAGTTTCTAAATGTATCAATGTCAAAAGCCCAAGCCAGTGTTTGTATCAGATATTTTTCACAAAATACTTCATTTGTCAAATTGGATGAGGTTTGATGACAGATGCACGCAATTCTCTAAACCAGTCCAACTCAAGAACCTCATGAAAACTATTCTTAGATCTACCAAGGCAGAATCCGTGATTTGTCTAATTAGATTTTTTTCTAGACATAGAATATATAGTGGATATTTCTATTGTCCTATGTTAGTAAGAGAGAATGGATGAGTACCCTGAAAGGCTACAGAAGCTCCAAACTCCCAGACCCATCCTGGCTTGTCATCATTTCTCCACCTATTAAGCCATGCACTGATAATTTACATCTACCGGGAAGTGTGTGAGTTGTATTTCTAGAGCTATTCTATAAGATTTTAGCCATCAGGAGAGGAAAGAGAATTAACATAGTGTCAAAGACATCCAAATAGCTCAGGTGCCCATCAACAGGTGAATGGACATAGAAAATAACAAATGAATATAGGTGACATTGTAAAGAATGGTAAGTCTATGCAATTTGTAGGAAAATGGATGGATTGTGAGACTATGACATTAAGTGAAATTAACAGACACCGAGGCTTAGTATTTTATGGTTTCTCTTATATGGAAATCCCAAAATATAAACAATAAATTTAAGATCAAATAGATTGGCAGGAAACACAGAAGTAGAAAGAAATAAAGTTTTAGACTAGAGAAGGGCATCAGGGGGAGAGAGGATCAAAACCGATCAAGGTATAATTTATAAGTACAAATTTCCTGAAATAAATATAATTATTATGTATCACAAACATATGCTAATAAATATTTAATAAAGAAATATTGCTTGAAATGAGGTAAAACTTTTCTCAAAGAGTTACACATAAAATATAATTGGCTTGAAAGCAGCACCAATTAAACACTGTTAATTGTCCCCCACGAGCCTCATGCACATTGTCAGAGCTTTTGGAAGGTGACTGAATCATGGGCAAAATGTAACACTTCTCTCATGTTTTGAATCTCTTTAAAGGAAAATATACTGTTGGTAGTAAAAATAACAATACACTGTAATATTTGTTAAAGTAAACAATGGCACTGGTATCACAAAGGCTCAAAAGGGTAAAATGAAAATATACCATTGTGAGATATACTGTGTGTCTGTGAAATTAGAAATGGGATCTGAAAGAAATCCAGCATAATTTAGGCATGTGTATTTTAAATAATAGCAAAACAACTCACTATACCAAAAAAATAAATAAATAAAATAAAACAAAAGAGTTAGCCCAAATAACCCAATAAGGGAGGCTAAATAGAATACCATAATTTTCTTTAATTCAAAAGGAAGGGGAGGAATAAAACTAATAGTAGATAGGATACTATAAACAAATCTCAGAATCATAGATGTAATTACAGCTGTACCAATAATTGAATTAAAAGTGGGTAATATAAATAGTCTGATTCAAAATTAGTAATTGCTGGCTTGGATTTTTTTATGATGTAAAATTAAGGACTGTAGAAAAAACCCACTTTATACAAACAAAAGCATTTAAGCCAAAAGGATGGAAGAAAGCATATATAGCGTGAGAAGGGTAATGAAAAGAAATTGATCATACTAGAAAATGTAAGCTTAAGGGAAATAAATAGTACCAGAAATTTTTAAAAGACAATAATTTCAATAGTTTTCATGATAATGAAAATTCATTAATACACTATCAATCTCACATAAAGAGAGTAAAATCATACGTAGAATGTTTTTTTAAATTCATTACAATCAGAACTCAAACACAAAATAATATGAAAATTCTCAAAAACTTCAAAACTAAGCAAAACCAAAAATCAGTGGCATATTCAAAGAAATCACAGTGGAAATATTAAAAAACCTTGAATAGAATGAAAATTAGAACAAACCAAAAAAGAATGTTTAGAAGAAAAATTTTACCATCGGTGCTTGTATTAGAGAAGAATAAAGGTGTGAAGTAAATGATCTAAACTCCTACCTGAAGAAATTTGAGAAAAAACTTATATCCTTTATGCCACTGGTATCATAATTTAACTTAATATTTGTTACAGTGTATTATGATTGTGTCTGCATTTGTTAATCAGCTTTCTTGTAAAGAGATTTAAACATAACAAAAACTTTAGTATTTACACAAAATTAAACACAAAATAATTAAAAGTGAGAAATAATAATCATAAGAGCAGAAATCAATAAGCTAAACAATAAAAAAGGAAAAAATACCAATCATACAAAATTCTGATTTCTGAGTACTTGTTAATGACTACCAGTGAACATAAAAAGGGAACATATAAATTATCAACATCACAATGGAGAAGTGACATCAATATCAAGCTGCAAATGTTAAAGTAAGAGAATATTATGAATAGCATCATGTTAATTAATTCAAGTTTGGTAAAATGACTTTGTATTTATTACTTGGTATTTATAAACCACCAAGTTCACTCCAGACAAAAGATAGATCATACAGAAAACCTGAAAAGAAAAGAAAAATTTTAAATTTCATTTCTTTTAACCAGATATAGTGGCACATACCTAAAATCTCAGCACTTGAGAGCCAGGGATAGGAGGATCATCACAAGTTTGAGGCCAGCCTGAACTACATAACAGGACAGTGTCTCAAAAACAACAACAACAAGGGCCAGCCAGATAGCTTAGAGAACTAAAGCACCTGCTTAGGCAGGCGCAGAGACTGGGGTTCCATCCCCTGCATGCGGTGCTGGCACATGCTGAGACTGCAAATAAGACTGGATGTGGTGGCACGTACCTACAATCCCAGCACTTGGGAGGCTAAAAACAGGAGGATCCCTCTGAGTCTAATCTGTGCAGTGAGCCCCTGGAGACCCTGTACTAAATATATTAAAGAAGAATAGAGCAACAACAAAATCAATTAGCTTTTTTTATTGCTAAATTTTCCAAAGAAGTTTCTAGGACCAGAAACTGATAAATTCAACAAAACTTTAATGAACAAATCATACTAAAGCTACAAACTGTTCTAGAAAACAAAACAGAAGAAGATATTTCCTAATTGATAAAAGGCCAGCATTATTCTGATACCAAAAATCAGACAAAGTCAGTGCATAAACAGGATCCAAAGATGTGCTTCTCTTGTTAATAAACACAAAATCCTTAAAAAATGTTAACAAATCAAGTCCAGCCATATATAAAACAGAATCATAACCAGGAGTTTAAGATTGGTTTGATTTTCAATAATCTAGTTCACCATGTCAACAAACAAAACACTCAATTCTCACTGCCAAAATTCAGCAGCATCATAACTTACAAGAAGAAAGGTCTTCCTAGCTCCCTTGCTCGCTCACCACGTGATGCCCTCCACTTGACTACATGCCAGGACCACGCTTTTGGACTTCACAGCCTCTAGAACTATGAATAAAATAAACTTCTATGTTTTATACATTCCCAGGCTATGACACTGAGATATAGTAACACAAAACAGGCAAAGGCAGGCCCCCATCCAAATTTATGGTGGCTGAAGAGTCTGGAAAACCTTGACAAACAAGATTGTCTTCTGCCTCATAAAGGTTTAAAAAGGAGGTGAAAGGGAGCATGAAGTGTTCACAATAACAAGCTGCTCAGAATGACCAAACTTCATGGCTTGGAAAGAAAGTACTGGTGCTTGTGCAACAAGGCTGAGAAAGGGACCTAAAAGTGCCAAGTTACAAAGGCCCTCAAAGCTGCCCTCAGATACACAGCTATGCAGAAGCTGTCCCAAAAATGTTCCTTGCACTGGGGAAACCTCACAGATGGCAACAGAAGAGTAAATCAGCTTAGACCTCACCTCTTCTGGAAAGCCCACCACTCTCTGAGCTCCCCACAACACCACTGTTCCACTGAGAAGATGAAGGATGTACAGAAAAATACCAGCCAAGTCTAGCAGCACCGGCACCCTGCAGGTTTGTTGGGCAGGAAGCCAGCCCCAGGCAGAAGGGACTGGGGTCACAGAAGCTGCTTACACTGGAGACAGGCAGACCAGGCCCTGAGGAGGCAGACGTATTGAGCCCAGACCACGAGAATGCTGTCCTTGTCTGTACTCTGGGAGAAAATGGCTCTACAAGCTGGAAGCCCAGCTCTTGAACAACAATGGTGGGAGCTCAGTACTGGAGCCAGAGCTGGCACAGAGTCCTTGGGAAGGTCTGTTAGTTAAAGCGTTAAAATGTATTACCAAGAAATGGCCCCAGCATGTGAGTCTGAACTCCCAGCTCCTCCTGAGCTGCAGTGACCCGGCACCACCTCAGTATATAGGGCACTGCTTGGGCACTAATGGAAAACAGGCTATAGGCCTGGGAGTGGGGGTAGAAATGGAGCACACTGCAGGGAGAATGGGGGTTGGTGAAAAAAGAGACACATTTTTGCAAAATCGATCACGTGATCTTACAGGGACTTTTCCTTTTTTCCTTTTTGGAGCCTGAGACCTGCTGTGGAATGTACATGTTGTAAAATTCCAGCACATTATGAGAACATAAACTTTTTCTCTTACCAGTGGGATTTATCAGGACAGAATCTTTTACTTGAAGCCAACAAAATTTTCAGTGCAGGCAGGAGCAGTGTAATGAATCTCTGTTCATGAATAAAGGCATTTTTCACCTGCTGAGGCCATTAGTCATTATCCAGGGTCTCACTGTGACATGCATGGTGGAGAAGCCAGGCCAGTAAAAATAAGATAAATTGGTAATTCCAAGTTTGCAGCATGAGCAAGTCTCCCATCAAGTCTCTTTCTCTTTTTATATTTTTTGGACTAAATGAACAGGTGCTATTGCAGTCATCCATGTTCCTATAGGTACACTTTAAAATTTCAATACCCCCTTGCAAGTACAAGACAGTAAGGGGCACAGAAGGACACAGAGACCTGAGCACGCAGCTGGCTGGCTGGGGTTTGCAGTGCTCTTGTGGCCCCTTCCTGGTAGAAGTCTATTTGGGGAGCGCAGACACAAACCACTCCCACACTCCCTTCCTCAGGAATCACTGGTGAAGCTGGGGAGAAGGAGAAGGTGATTCCTTGAATTCCTGTCTCACAATTGGCCTGTTTGCTCACATTTACAAAGAGGGCAAAGATTTATCCTACTCAGAGCAGTCTGTCCCACCCCACCAAAGCACACGGGATCTAGGACTACCACACACAGCCAGGTGTTGATCAGTTAAAAAAGGAAGTGGTGGAACACCTGCTCCCAAGGAAAAGGAAAATGGTCAAAAAGCAAGGCAGAATGAACTTCAGACTCTGCTGGGTGAGAGGAGCAACAACAGTAGAAAAAGATGCAAGCAGGCTCAGAGAAAACACTCCAGTACACCTTACGCTGAACTGGAGATAAAGGCATGCAATCGGTGAGTGGAAGTGAAGAAAAGAATCTTTTCCCTCACACTGGTGATCTCAGTCACTTTCCCATTGCTGGATCAAAAATGCCAACACCCACAACTCAAAGGAGAAGTTTATTTTGACTAATGTTTTCAGTCCAGGAACTTCTGGCATCCAGAAAGAAACAGCCTAGTAGAAGGTGGATGAGGAAAAGCTGCTCATGTCCTAGAGGCCAGGAAGCCAAGAGGGAAGGAAAGAACCGAGGCAGGAGAGACACACTTCCAGGCAGTGACCTGCCTCAGGTGAGGCCGCACCTCCTCACAGCACACGCAGCTGCTGACCTCATCAGTAGATGAACCCGCTGGAGAGTACAGCACCCTGTGATCAGGCCTTCCAGAAGCCCCACCTCCAAGCACATACGATATGGGAGAACATTCTAGATCTAAACGGTATCGTGGGCATTTGACACGTGCTTCCTGATGTGATCTCCACACCCCCGCCATGCAGCTGTACAATGAATCCTATTGAAGTGGAAAAGGAAATTAACACTGAGAGGTCATGCTACTGGGACTAGGTTAGGAAGCAATAAGACTGCCCATTCTGAACCCGGAGCTAATTCAGTATCTTTGTTTGTGTTCCTTCCATCATTTCTTCATGACTAGAGTTACCAGAAAATACTTAACAGAAGCTTAGTGGTTCAAAACAACAATAACTTATTATCTCATCGTTCTGAAAGCCAAAAGCGCCAAATCAACTTGTTGAAAGGGTAACAGACTAGTAAAGGCTCTCATGGAGACGCCCTCCCTGTGCTGGCCTTGTGATCACATCATTACATCGCTCCTGTCTCTGTGGCCACCTTCTCTGTACAACTGGGTCCTCTCCTCTCCCTAAGGGGACAGCAAGCACTGGATGGAGGCCACTTTATAAATTAGTATGCCCTCTCCTAGTTATATCTCCAAAGAGTCTTTTTCAAAAGGTCATGTTTTGTAGCTTTGGGGACAGTCCGCCACAGTGACATTCACAGTGTGATCTCCTCAGCCAGCCTACTAGAAGTATGTAAGAGGTATGAAATGGCATGCAGAACAGTGTTTGCTCTGTCTGGACCGGAAAGGTAGTAAGCTTAAGACACAGTAAATATTGAAAACATCAGACCATAGAATAGTAGCAGTGACACAGGCAGTTGGATGAATTTGTGGAGGTGGCGAAAGGGGTGGCAAAGAGGAGGGAGAGCTGGCAGAGGCCATGCACATATAGGCTAACCCCAGTAGCAACTGGGATATAGTCCAATAGGGTTGGCTCACAAGATCATAGACAACACTGGCTTGAAGAATACAATTCTTAATTCTGTTCACAGAATAGGTTGGAGGCAGAGCAACTAAACACAAGAACAGTATGTTCAGTTCAGCCTAAGGTAGGCGTGACTGAGGAAAAGGACTGAATAGAGAAATGTAAGGAAATATTTGACAGGATAAACTGTAAGGGACTAACATAAAGAAGAAGAGATAAATACAAAGATGAATAAAAACTTGAAAAATGTTTTTGTCGCTCATGCTGAGGAGCAAGGTAAGAGTTCCAACAATAAGGTGGAGGCCCCAAAAGAATGACAATATAATACACTTCACACATGAGTGGGAGAGAACAAAATACAACCCTTATACAAGGTGGGCTTTCTCACACAGAATACCATGCTGCCTACCACCAGGCAGCAGCCTACCATGTAGGGGCTCATCTCAACAGTCAGCAGGCCACACCTCGTGCATGTGCTGCATCTCCACGAGCCCATGCACAGCCAGAGTACTGATCCCGGATCAGACCAGGTGCCCACCAAAGTCTTTGTCTTCCCAGAACCTAGTGTTCATCATATTTTCACCTTTATTCAATTCTTTATACCCTTTGACCCCCCCAAAAAAAATCCACCTCTCCTTCCATTTTTGGGCTAATCATGAAGAAAATGTCAATGATCATATGCAAGGCTACACATTCAGAATGTTTCCAACAGCAATGTATCCTCTGATTTATTTTTTATATAGAGAGGCTTTGTTTTTAAGGCAGTTTGGAGCTCATGGAAAAACTGAAAAGAAAAAACAGATAGTCTGCACATATCCTCTCTTCCCACACACATAGAGCCATCTCCATTATTAACATATCTCACTGGAGTGATCCATTTGTTAAGACTACCTTGACACGTCATTATTACTCAAAGTCCATAGGGAGCATCTGGGTTCACTTTTGGTGTTATATATTCTATGGATTTTTACAAACACATCATGGGGCCGGGGAGATGGTTCAGTAGAATAAGCACTTCCCCAGCAAGCACAAGGGCCTGAGTTCAATCCCTGGTTTGGCAAAAAAAAAAAAAAATTCTGATAGTTATGCAGCAACATAGTATTGCCCTTTCTAGAGTGACTTCTATTGAGAATCATACACTATGTAGCTTTTTGAAATTGGCTTCTTTCACTTAGTATAGCAATATGCTCTTAAATTTTTTCTATGAATTTTCATGGCTAATTCTTTAGTAGTGGTGAATAATGTTCTTTGTCTGAATGTGCTCAATACATTTACTCATTCACCTACTGAAGAGCATTTTAGTTGCTCACAAATTTGATCAACTAGGAAAAGAGGCTACTTTAAATTACTATGCATAAGGTATTATATGAAGATAAGCTTTCAATTTACTTGAATAGTACCAAAGTACTGCCATGCCATGTCATGTTGTTATGGTTTAAATATAAAACATCCCCCAAAAGTCTCATGTGGAGCATTCAGAAGGTGATTGGAGGGTGTCCACTTTCACCACTTCTGTTCAGTATAGTTCTTAAACATTAGCCAGAGCAATTAGACAACAAAAAGTCCAACAATAAACTGAATCCTGTGAAATCATGAGTTAAATATTCCTCTCCTCATTTAAGTTATGGGTGTCAGATATTTTGTCCCAGAAAGAGAAAAGCTAACTACTATACATATGCTAATGTTTAGTTTTGTACTGCCAAAAAATCTTCAAGCTGGCTTATATGAATTTACTCTCTCTTTAGCAATGGAAGAAAGATCCAGTTACTCTATGTTTTCCTCATAATTCGGTGTTGTCTGTGTTCTGAATTTTGGCTATTCACGTAGAAGAACAGTAGTACCTCACTATTATTTTATTTTGTACTTCCTTCATGGCACATGATGATACCATTCTATCAATTTTTTGTCATCTGTATAGCTTGTTTAGTGGGGTGTTTAGATTTCTTTACCTATTTTTAAATTAAGGTGTTTGCTTTCCTATTGCCAAATTTTAAGAGATTTTCATCTATTTTGAATAACAGTTCTTAACCAGATGTATCATTTGCAAATTATTATGAGTCTGTGGCTTATCTTATTATTTTGACATTATCTTCTGCAGAGCAAAAGTTTCAAAATTATGTCTAGGTTATCCATTACTTTTTTCATGAACATGTATCATGCTTTTGACACTGTCTCTAAAAACACATTGCCATAACCAAAATCACCCCCCTTTCCATCAAATTATCTTCTAGCAGTTTTACAGTTTTGTCTTTATTATTTAGGTCTGCAATCTATTTTTAGCTTTATTGAGACATGGAAAGTAATAGCATAAATTCATCTCTCTGCCCATGCATGTCCATTTTGTTCCAGCATCATTTGTTGAAAAGACTCTGCTCATTGCATTGCTTTTGCTACTTTACCAAAGACCAGTTGTGTTGTTTTGCCAACAGCACACACCCTTCATTACTAGGAGTTCACATACAATTAAGCTTGAAGTCAAATCCTCTGAGTACCCTGAATTTTTCTTCTCCTTCAATATTGACTTGGCTACTCAGGATCTTTTTTATCTTTCCATGTAAAATTTAAAATTATTTTGTTGATGTCTACAAAATAACCCTTCGGGATTTCAGTTGGGATTTCAACTGTAGCCCGAGTTAGGAAGAACTGCTACCTAGACAATACCAGGATTTTCAACTCTTATTTTCATGTGTTCTACAAACAAATATAATTTTACTTTTTTCCTTCCCAATCACGTAACTGTTAATTCCTCTTTGTATTATATTACTGAAGCTATTGAAAAAAAATATTGAAAATGAACAATGAAAACAGAATCTTGTTCCTGATCTTAGCAAGGAAGCTTTCAGTTTCTTAAAAATTCATAAACCCTGATTCCGGCTTTCCTATCCCAACATGTGACCCTAGCTCCAATGAGCTGTGATTCTCCATATTTTCAAAGTCAACTCAAGGTTTCACCTTAAATGTCACTTAATATTTCCACTTATTAAGTTTCTTATTTGTTATGGTACAGTCTCAGCTTCCCAGTGCCTCATATGTTAAACTAGAATCTAGAAGACTAATTTTCTATTCAAATTATTTCTCATAAAGGGAAAGAAATTGTTCAATGGGAAGGAAAAACTGGGATGAGGAAAAAGACAAATGAAAGAAGGAGGAAAGGTATGTTTAGGTAGATATACAGAGTAGTTTGGATAATTGTTTGTCAATTTCTGCTGGTCTTTTGCAAAGAGCAGTTAATGCTTAATTTTTTTACTCTTTTTTTATTGTTTTGAATTTCTTTTAACTTCTTTGTTGTTGTTTTTTAAACAAATCTTATATATCTATATCTGGTAATCTGAACAAAACTAATTTGAAGATAGGACCATGTAATACAGCAACCATTGTTGAATTCCTATTACTTTGTTTAGTGAAATCTTGTATCATTTTCATTCTGGTTTTTTCTATTCCTATTTTGTATTCTTTAAAAAATAAAAAATATGTATTTTCATAAAATTTTTATAGTTTCCTGCAGTAGCTTTATTAAATGCAACATTTATCAATATTTAAATTCACAATTAAAGAAAATGTTTTAGTAACTGCCCAATTATTTTGATGCAATCTATCGGACAGAAATAGCTCACTGTTTTATTTAACTATTGATAAGCACCCATGTAAGCAAGCACAGGGACAAGTTCCATCCCCATCCCCAGCACCGCATGCTATGCCAGCCCTGCCCCAGGGCATGCTGAGTGGGCCCTGAGACCAAACATGGTGGCACACGTGTGTAATCCCAGTGCTGGGGAGACTGAAAACAAGAGGTTCACTATGAGTCAGAGCTGCATAGTGAGACCCTGTGCCAAATACATTTTTAAAAGAAGTAATAACTTTTGAAAACTACAAATTTTGGGTTCAAAATTGTTAAATCTGAACCAAAACAGGTTTTCCTTCACTTTAGACCATAATTTCCTAAATTACAATTTTTCCAAGAATAGAAGACCAACTCTTCATCTATCAAAGTTCAAATTTCTATGATGCAATCACATATATATGCCTTCTATCTGTAAGCCTGTTTTCTTTTAACACTATCAGCAATTTTCCAAGGAAGGACTATAAAGTTTTAATAAAAACCAAACTTCACACTTTCTTATTAAAAACACAAAGCCATATTTTTGCATGTGTTTAAAAATAATATAATTCTATTGTTCTGTGCAACCAAAACACTTAATGGTGAATAAAATCTAAAAGCTCGGTATTGTCTATAAAGTTTATTTTTTTAGCAATGTGGTATTTCCATAACATTCTGGGAAATGCAAATGGAAACATCTTCAGAGTTGGACCTAGTTACCTATGAAAGGATCTCTTATAAATAGTGCAGAAAGAGCTCCCAGAATACACTAACTGTATGAGAAAAGACAAGCAGCATTTTCAGTAGTCATCACTTACTAATATATGGCTAAAAGATTAAATCCACAGCAAGATTCATGCACTTTTAGAAGGCCACTCTGTGAGAGAGGAGTGCCAGCCAATCCACCCTTTTTCAACACAGCTAGGATCATTTGCATTATCACATTAATACCTCAGTGCAAATCACAGGCTCTTGTCTTTGCCCATTCTCTTGGATCTGCACATCTCTTGGATCCTCTTTAAATTTGCTCAAGGGAAAACTTCAGAGACAGGAAGATTTCTTTCCTCCAAGGACAGTATTATTTTTAAAGAATTTCTTTCTATTGGTTTTGGATACTGATCCTCTAGTATCAAAAATCCCTGGTTCTACTTTTTTCCTAAAAAGTTAATGTTCTGTAGAGAAATATCTCCATATCGGTATAAGTGCTTTAAAAGTCAGACCTCATCTTAAACCAGTATCTTCCCCCCTACTTGGTGAAGATCATTTTTTGATATAAAGTTTTGCTATATAGGCCCTAACACTTACTATGTAACCCAGTCTGACCTCAAACTCATGAAGATCCTCCTATTTCAGTCTACCAGTGCTAGAATTGCAGGTATTCACCACCACACCCAGCTCAGACCAGTGTTTCTTGACTGCTCTTCCATCATTGTTCTCAGAAGGAGTCTTTCAGTTTCTTTCTTTTTTCTCAGTGTGAACCCCACCCGGTTCATAACACTTTGGGCCTGGAACTGGAAGTACACGGTTACTCTGTATATGGATTGTGGCTCCCTGGAGCCAAGATCATGCAGCGCTAAAATCAAACATCCCTTTTCCACCATCAAGAGTTGAGCTTCCCCCTTGGAGGTTTCATACCTCCCCTCTGCTGCGACACTGCTCTGGGTGTGAAGGCATCATCTTGTAGGTACCAGGAAGAATTTTATGAGAGGGCTGTCTCCAGGTTCTTTCTTGTGGGAGACCAACTTCAGACTCATCTATAAACAATGGAGATGGAGCAGAGCAATGCTTAAATCTCAGTCTCCACCTCTGCCCAGTCTACTGCCCTCCTTTGTTAATTCTGCAAGGGCTAGAATAATAGTTTAGGAAAATTCTGAAGCATCTTATAATTCACTACCCAGGATGTTATGTGACTTTTGAGAACTGTGTATAACTTGACTCCACTAGCTGTGACCTACTCAAAGCTGGATGCAAACATGTGGTAGAGGATGATTTGAGCCACTAGCCCAGACCTAAGTTCACAAATACATCCCTAAGAAAGCAAAGTATATGACAAAGGTAGTGGAAAATATTGCATTTCAGGTAAATATGTGGCTGTTGACCTGAAACATCAATTAAAATTAAAAAAATTCAGGGAAACACATGTTTCTGCCCTTCTCATCAAACACTAACTTGCACCTTCCATACCACCCACACCTTTCACTTACTGTTTGTCTCAAAAGCATGCAACCTTTGGTTTCTTCTGTCAAAGTAAAGATTTTCTCATATTTAATATTGTAGGCTCATACCAAGGTGACTGCCATGACTTCTTCCATGCCCAAAGAAGCATCTTTGGAAGCATCTATGATCTGAAATATGGAAGATTATCTGACCTCACAACTTCTGGCTCTATCCCAGGGCATCTGAAAACTACACCACCACCATATCTGTGATATAAAATAAAAATTACCACACTCATGCCATAATTAGGAAGAATCTAAGAAAAGATGCATACAGTAAACCAACACCTATGTTACTGGTTTCCCCAACAAAGAAGAGAATTAAATTTTATCTGCAACCTCCATTAGTGGTGTCAAGAAGAGTCACATTCTATATTTCACTTCATCCCAGTTATCTCAGAACTAGATTTCAGTTGTAAAATCCAATTCTAACTTCTACAAGCATTTATCAAAAGGCACTTGAAGGACACACATTACCTTTCCTGCAAGTACAGACCTCTCCCCTATGTTCCTTCTTCCTGACCCGTCATACTCTTTGCAAAGTTGTACAACCAAAATAAGTCACTGACATGCCCACAACTATACAGAATTATCTTTCTTTGTGATCCTCCTCAATCTCTTCTACTCCCGCTTCTACAGAAGTATTGCCCAATCATTCCCATCAACTATCACCCTGCACAAATTAATCAGCCGCTAATAGTGCAGAATTGGACTCCTTGAGATTCTGTGAGCTTCATTTGTCATGGGTTAATGGAAATGCTTTTGTTTCCTGAAAGAAGAAGAACTGAGCGGAATTCCCACCATAGTAGAACTTCACTATTAGATATTAATGCTCTACAGATGCAGTGTGAATTGACTGATTTTATAATTTAGCAATTATAATGTGAACACTCAAAACTATATCCCAAGAGTTGCTCTACTGAGCTTAGCTCAGTGAGATGAAGTGGCTGAGTTTTAATTGCAGTGAATTTGGAATGGGGGCATATATTTGTTAGACATAAAATTTCACTTATGGGCAAATTGCCTCTGTAATAGGATCCTGCCTTCCTTGTTCAAAATATCCCTCCTCTCTCTTCCAGCTTTCTCTGACCCTCTGTTGCAGGAGATCCCAATTAGACCGGGAAAGCTACTAAAATGAGCCAAAGGGTCAGGGGAAATGAGGGAGAGGTGAGACAAAAAGGGAAAGAGAATAAAAGAAAGAGGAGACGGAGAGCATTTCCCATACTTCACCCAGAGGGGATCTTTTGCCAGACATTGAATTTCACTCCAAGTAGTTTTAGCAAGTATGGGTCCTCTTCACAGGATATCTCAAGGGATTTCTTTTGGAACTTTAAAATACTTTGCTAGTGCAGAATTTCACAGCTTTGCTACAAACAGGAATCTGATATGTATGATTAGTGCTTTTACAGAAGCTCCAGGCCACAGACTGTCACTGATCACAAGCAAAGCAAAAACAGTTGCAGAGCTGTGAGTGTTTCACGCTGCCCTTAAGCTGTGATTCCTGTCTGGACCACTCATTTTGCACCAAGAGTCTTGGTACAGGTACTTTGTTATAGGCATATTGCTTCTGTTCCTTAAATCAGAAGTCTCTTGAAGGCAGGGCCTGTATTTTATTCATTTACATATTCTTCACAGGGTCCAGAAAATTTTATACATAATAAATATTTTATAAGCTGAGAACTACTAGTACATTTTAATGTAATATACAGGGAGTCAAAGATACGCAAGTCATCTCAACCAAGGTACTTGCTAGGCAATCCTTTGAAACGATTCTATTGTTTTCACTACAAAAGACAGATTTTATTAAATAATAACTGCCCCCACACAAGAGAATAACATGAAATGGGGTAAAATGAGTTGGTGAGAAGAAAAGAGATACATAGATAATAATGTTAGGTTGTTTCCCACCGCTTACTTCTAGGCTCTCTGCCTGAACCACACACCAGGAAGTTGACATTTCCCTCAGGATCTCTGATCTTGGAGGGCACTGGTATCTGACTAAAACAGGGAAGGAGTGGAACACAAGCCTCCCAGTCACCCTTTGCTTGGTTACAGCTGGCAGGAAATCTCTTTAACATCCTGTTTGATATCCCATGTTTATCAAGGTTACAGGAGAAAACATGAAACTCTGAAAGTATTTGTACTTCTCCAGACCTTGGATGGTGGCTGGGAAAAATTCTCACCCAAATGGACTCTGGATTAGCTTACAGATAGTGCATTTACTTCAAGAGCTACCGTTTATTTCTCCTTCTTTCCAACTTTGAATGCCTGGGAGAGTAGCATCATGGCTTTATGTGGTAAACTTGTCAACAGCTGACTGAAGACCTGAGAGGCAGTAGGTTCTTGACAGTGGCAGGAATGCAGATGTAGCTGGAAACTCTCCTGGAGCTTTAAGTAATGTTCACTAGAGGTTCAGGAAAGATTTAGGCCAATGCTGGAGGCAGATTAGCAAGCAGATAATAGACAATTGAAAAAAATAGCTGTGTGTTTCCCATATCTTTAAAAGCATACTTATTTTTTAAAGCCTTGTCTACAAGCTAAGAGGATATTGGAAGAGGTGATTCTCTTTACTTTCTTTAAGCATACTGACTGAAAAATAACCATGTATGTCTTTTGACAAAGCACAGGGGGAAAACAGTTTTTCTTCCCTTTGCAAAGGCAAGTAAAAATAAAACAATGTAAGACCCCTGACACTCTGTGTTTTAACACAGCACCCAGTTGGCGTTGATGGCAGGACAAGCCTAATGCCCAAGGAGGGAGGAGCTGTCAGTCTGGAGTTGGCAGGAACTGAGAGGCGTCCTGCAGCACAGCTTGTACCCTTAAAGCTGAGTATGACAAGCAGCACCCATCCTATCCACAGAACCTTAGAGAGGCCAACTGTTGCAGTTCTATTCTGATTTGCTTCTCAATTCCACAAACTCAAAAGGGGAATGTTTATGGAACGCCAGCCTCAAAGATACAAGTTGGGAACAAGAATTCAGCAAAGCCAAAAGAGATGCAAGGGGAACATTAGGGGACAGAGAAAAGGTTTTGCACTTCCTTTATGAATATTGAGTGCCTAATCTCCTCTCAGATGATCCCAGAGGCTAAGGCTGCAGATAGCTTTGTGCAGATCTAAACAGGGAAAGGCAGCAAAGCATCCCCAGGACACTGTCAATCACTGGCTCCAGACTCAAGAAGGCAGCTTCCTGTTCTGTTCTGGCAAAGGACCAGCCCTCTCATCCCCTTGTTCTAGAATCAATGTTCACCGAGCACCTGCCAGCTGCTGAGGATTTGTAGCTCTGAGCAAAGCTCACAGAGCTCTGCCCATGACCTCATCCTCCAGCAGAGGAGGAAAACTAGTCACACACTACACCCAAATGACAAGCACTTTCTGAAAGAGAAAGAAAAAAAGATGTATGAAAGTAATAGGGTCCCTGAAAGTGTCAGTTGTAGAGAAATGAAATGTGTATATAAAGGTGAAAAATAATGTATCTTAAGATGAGACAGTACACTTTGAGACATTCTAGTAAGAGAGGTATTGGAGTTCTGCTCTCAGTCGTCACTGCTTAAGAGGTGCTTTGATGTTAGTCTATATGACACATTAAAATTGCTCTAAACTGTGTACCTTGCCCACATAAATCTAATCAACCCTAATGACTACTGATTTAATAAACATCACATCTCTGGTGAGCCTGAAACTACTTAACACTTTACCTTGAGTAGAGAACAAGTTCATTCCGGGCACTTGTAAAGTGAAGACTAAATACAGTTCTTCTGCATGTCTTAGCTCATTCTTTTAAAGAGAGTATCCTGAAGGAAACTCAATGCCAGCAGTGACCTACTTTATACAAATAGAAATTACCTTTAATGTTCACTTTTTATATCTTGAAAATGCTTAACAAATTCTGATTTAAGTTAGTAAAATACACAGGTATAGAAATGGGCCACCAAAAAAAGCAACAATGAAAAATATTATTTATTGCTTTCTGATACTTGAGTGATTCTCAGTGATTTGTGATACTTGAGTTTTTGTTACCTAATGATGACACTAATATTGAGCCTTTAAGAAATTCGAGCCATTTTTTTCATATATTTTTATGTATGGAGTATATACTCCCTTAATGGTTTCCAAGAATGCTAACAATCCATCAAGAGCCACTGTGGTAGGCTGCATGAATAACATCAGTGTTTCTCCTCTCTTGTAGCTGCATTCTGCCATGTGACTTTGTTTCTCCCATGCACTGTGACTTGATCCTCCCAGCTGAGTATCTACACATTCACCTGCAATCAGCAAACTCTAGATTCATGAAGAATCTCAGAAAGAACAGCAGAACCTGTTACCTGCATTCAGACACACGAGAGACAGAAACTCGCTGACACAGGTGATTGAGGATGACAGGTACTTGTCTTGCTTTATTTCATCTTGGTACTAGAAATTGAACCCAGGGCCCCATGGATTTTCAGCTACAGTCTCCATCTCTAGGATCAGGGTTACTTGTTATTTAGCAGTATCATGGCAATAAATAAGTAGCATAACTGTAATCATTCCCATTACCAAATAAATATTTTCATGTCAGCATACTCAATTTTTTGCCTCTCTGCTCTCCTTAAAAATTCCCTACTGGAAAATATCCACCCCTCAATAGATGTAGTTCTCTACTCCTCCACTTCTACACTTATGTAGCTAAGTAATACTGGGGGAAGTGTCACACAACCACTCAGCCAAGGGCTCCTGGAGGCTGGTGGCACAATGACTCAGCCACTCTCTCACACAGCTGAGGGACTGCACTCCCTGTGTCTGGTGCTATTTCAGACATCTCTGCTGCTATTCAACTCCCATCCACCTCCTTGGAACCATCTTCATTCAGAGATACCACTGGCTCCTTTTTTTCCTTATAACTACAATCAAACTTGGAATGCATTTACCCACAGTCCAATTTGGAGAGATGATTTATTCAGGGAAACACAGTCTGTTCACAAGACATTGTAAAACAACCATAATCCTTTCCTTGCAACTGAATGTAAATAAATTACCAAAATGCATACCTTATTGCTATAATTATCCTCCCTTAGCTTTCTACTTTCCATGAAAACAAAAGCAGAAATTTTCACTAAACCCCCCCAATTTATTTTAGCCATACTAGATAAGCAATTTATTCCTGCAGCTTTTTCTGCATATTTGTGAAAAATTTCTAATCTGGGTCCCAAAACTAGCCCTGCTAGATCCATGGTTCTACTGAAGAGACGCCACAGTTTGCATAGTTATCACAATCTAGAGAGTTTGGCAAGTAATGCTCACTTGAACTCTTGTTCTCAGACTAGTTGCATGTCAGAGTCTCTCAGGAAGTTTTAAGAAGTCCCCATACCTCTGCCTGCTCTGCGCTCCATGTTCCAGCCTAATTGGAATGGAACAGGGCCGGGACAGCTGCAACTATTAAGGGCTCCCTGGGTGATTCTAATGTGTAGCCGAGTTTGAGCCAGTGGTTTTGTGTAATACCACACATACATGGCCCAGGTGTGCTGAGAAACACTGCAGGCAACCCTGGGGGGCAATGGTTACAAAAAACAAAGCAATTGGCATTCGCAAATATTTCCCCTATGGCGCTCCACCTGCAACAAATGCAGTGAAGGTCATTCCCCTGCAAACATAAGAAATAAATGAAGATCTGAATGTTCCTGTTGCAGCTAAAATAATCCTCAAAATTTCATGAGCTGGGGAACAGGGAGGAGGAAAGAGAACAGAACAGATGAATAGTGCAATACATTATAAGAAATCAACCATACACACCTAGGAAAGACTGGAATTAATTACTTTAATATTAACTAAATCACCTCCAAGCTGCACATTTGCAGGCTACAGTGTACAAAGACAATATAGCACTTTTGCTTACTGGTTTTCTAGAACGCACCTCATCATCCACATGAGCCTACTGGAGACAGAGTGGGATGAGCAGGAAGAATCTATTCAGACAGATCTGACACATTCAAAATGATTCCGTATACAAAAACTCCTTTAGATAACTAAATCTTTGTTAACATCACTTTTTCAGTAACCTGTCCTTGGCTCACAATATCCTCGGGATAAAGGAGGAAAGGACGGGGCAGAATTCACACCTTCCCTTGGATCATCCATGGTCTTTGCTAACAGAACCTGCTCTGGTCTGATTCCTATAAATACAGTTCATATTATCCATATGTTGGTTGTTACCTAGCCGAATAATTTGCTAGCCCCAATGTAAAATGAATGAGGGACTCCTTGTGAAGTCATTTAAAACAATGAAAGAGAACATTCAAACATGCATGAGCCCTACACAGCTATCAGCCCTTCCAAACAACCCTGAACACCACCATGCTACAAGACAATCTCCACCCTTCTGCTCTTAAGACCCTCCAAAGCTAACAGAGAAAGAAAAAATCCCAAAGAATCAACCTGTGGGGTTATACATATGATTAACTCCCAGGTGCTAGAGAGATAGTTCTCCGCACTGTATAGCACAATTATCTTATTTTTAAAGATTTATTTCAAAAATAGTCATTTAGACTCTAAGTACTTCAACTCTCCAGCAATACACTTCTTCTAATGAAAGGGCGCTCTCCAAACTGGTCAAAATGCAAAACCAGAATTGTCTGTCTCTTTTCCTTTCCTCTTTCCCGCATTCTCTTGGGTGGTAAGAATAAAGGCTATGGGTCTTAGCCCATCTTTACTTCATCACCCTACTAATTATAAGCCTACAGAGATTCTCCTGCCTGGAAAAGGTGTTGAGCTCCCCAAATTACTCTGAATACAGCAACTTCTCAGATTAAAGACAAAATGGCAGCTTAATAAAAATAAGAATGTGTTTAACAACTTTCCCAGTGGCCATTGGGGGTGGGGTGTAAAACCACAATCATTTCAAATTGCACCATCCTAGAAAAACCACTTACTTCCTTCGAAGTAGACTTGAGGAGGTTTTTATGTTGCTATAAGTCCTATTCTGCCAAAAATGTCTTCCAATCATAACATATTATCAGAAGATAAATTCAATTCATAATACAAAAAAGCTATTGACAATGTAACTTTTAAAATTGTTAAAATATTTCAGAGAATATCTAACAGTATTAGGTATGTACAAATGATGGAAAAATGAAACTTGTAGGAATAGTTTAGGTTCTTTAACCTATCATTAATCTATCAGCAGTTGCTTCATTTGAGTAAAAACTTTAGTATAGTCCAGGTTTTTAAGTGCCAATACTAAGGAAAGTGAGATTGGAGGAATTATTGTCAGAAGAGCAAAATGCTCCTTTGTTATTTAATCAGCAAATTGTGCATGCAGGCTAGCACATGGTGATGATCATATGAGAAGATGAAATTAGGTGTCACCACCAGACAGATGCAAATACGAAAGCGATAAGCAGCAATGTTGACAGCAAGGATCAGTGTATATCAAGTCACCAGAGCTCTATGTATTCATGGACAGCATCTGCCCAACCACTCTACAGAGGGACACTGTTGCTACCTTTACTGTACAGGTGAGGAAGCTGAGGTGTAGAGAGGTCAGCCACACAGCCAGAATTCAAAGAGCCTGCCTCAAAACTTTCCATTCTTGGGGCTGGTGAGATGGCTCAGTGGTCTAAAGCACCTACTTAGAACAAGCTTAGCAAAGCACAGGGACCGCGGTTCAATCCCCCAGCACCACATGCCAGCCAGCCCCAACCCCTGGTGGGCTGAGTTGGCCACACACACACACACACACACACACATAAATAAATAAAATAAAAAAAAAAAACTTTCCATTCTCTTCTCCATGCCACTGGCCTCTCATAATACAGCAAAAGACAAATATAAACACCACTCCAATATAGCTTAGAAGGACTCGGAAGAGGAAGTGAGGGAATAGATCTTTTGTAAATGAGAAAGGGTTCAGGAGAAGGATGGGGGGAGAAGGGAAAGTAGGAAGATTTAAAATGTTATCACTTGTACAAAATTCCACAATGAATGTAAACATTATATGCCATACACATAAACTACATAATAATAGTAATGGTAGCAATAAGAATTAAGATGGGGAAAGGGACCTTAAAGAAGGAGGAAAAGTGGTGGGTGGGAAGTGGAAAGAGATTAAGAAAGTATCAATCTGTGTTACATGCATATGTACTTATTCCCTAAAATAAATGTAAATTCATATATGGCAAATGTGCTCTAATAAAATTAATAAAATTTTAACATTCCTCCTTAAATTTCACTTGGTTTAATATCTTTATCATTTCATTTAGAACCAATAGGATAGTCTTAAAATATCAGTCAGATATTTGTACAAGCAGTCATGGCCAAGAGAAGAATGGCATTGGTTACCTGGTGATCTTTGATCTGCTAACATGTAATAATGAATTAGTAAATGCTTACTGCATAACTTCTTTTTATAAGCATTGTCTCCTTCAAAACAATTTAAACTTCTTTATATAAACATGTTTCCTTCAAAACAACTTAAACCATGCTAAGACAATTTAAATAACTTAACAAAAACAATTGACTAAAAGTTTTCATTAGCTATTTTTAAGGGCAATGACCAATGATTTGTTTCCTACGGCAACTTGCCAACTTACACTATTTCAACCAGGTGCTAAAATGCACAGGCAAACTCCTAGGCTGCTCTCATTTTCCAAGTTGGGGATCAATCAAGTCACCCTGAGAATTGAGGTCAGCTGCTTTGCTAGGGATTTAAGTCATGACAGAGAAATACCCAGTGTAAAGCAATTAAGCCTGACCAGTCATGATGGCCATTTAATGAGCTTCCATGTGGCAGAAGGGAGTTCACTCTACCTGTCTCAAATAGGTTGTGATATGCCATAAAGCTGGCATAATAAATAATTTAAACACTGAATGCTGCAGCAGAAAGGCCTTCTTGCTGACTGTGTAGTACCTGACTGTACTGTCACGAGCAGAGACAGTGCTCAAGAGTTGGCCCACTGATTGGGTAACTAAGGGAGGGAAACACTGCCCCTCTTTTATGGGAAAGAGTTAAAACGGCAGTTTGAGGATATTAGTGCTTGTACTTAACACCCATTTATCGGGCACAATGGACAGCCCCTGTCTCCCATGTCAGGCACCTAGAAGGCACAGCCCTGAGATTGAATTAATGGTGAGAAAGGAGGATGTCCTGTAATTACACAAGAAATCACATGCTCTGCCATTTAGCCAGCAAAGCCAAGCAGTTTCTGTAGATGGTAAATTAACCCAGTGGGGATTGGGAGAATATTTCTGCACAAAAAGATTTCTTTATTCATGAGAATAATTGGATATTGAAAAACCATCATGTATTGTATCTTGATTTGAAACTGTCAAGTGATATGTGAAGCCTGCTCCCTCTTTGCCCCCTCCCGGTCTTATGTGTTTTTGCTCAGCCAATTACGGAGTCCCCTCCTTGTAGTGGTGCCTGGAGCCAGGGCCCACAACAGCTCCCAAACCACAGAGGTTGGGACAAAACCTCCAGCTTGATCCTGATCTGCATTGTCCATTCAGGTCATTAAAGTGACCCCAGGAAAAAAAAGGAATAATAATATTTAGAGAAAAATTTTAAAAGATTCAAAGATAAAAGCACAGGTCCACTTGGAAGGTAGGAACACAAGCACTGGCCAAGGTGGCGTCCTCTAGGAATGCAGGAGAGGGCCTATTTTTACAATTTCTACATTCATTTCTCCCACATTCTCATTCCACATCCACATTCCAAATATAGCATGTGGAGAGAAAACACCAGACAAATGCAGTGGAAGTTCACAAGTTATGAGGTAATTGCATTAGCACATAGAGAAAAAGGAAAGTATGCACAAAATCCTGATTGGCGTCTCTCTCTTTAAAGGCATTATTTTCCAATACCTGAGCATGCCCAGAGGAGCTGTCTCTGAGCAGCTGGGAAACAGAACCTTTTTACTTCAGGGTTAGTGCAGGGAGCTCATTAGCACCGCTCTACCCTCAGCTAACCAGCCTTGTTTGCATATTGAAGCAACAGAACATGAAGGTGTTAAAAAGGAAGAATTGCTGCCGCTACTCCTGACTGACATGTCTATCTGGGCTCTTGTGTTTACAAGAGAATAACGAAGCTGCCCCAAAGCCCCTACTGGGCCTGATTATTATGCAGAGGCTTCTTAGATTATGTATAATTGATATCCTTTTTCCCTCCAGCTAACCAATGGCAGCTCTCAAGAGTAATGCTAATTCTCCTGCATCCTACCATCCAAGCAAACACTGGCAATTGCTATCTTTCTTTCTGCTTCATAATTTTTAAAGACCAAAAAAAGTGACATTTACATTTTTTAGAAGCACAATAACTGCACGGTTGGTGTAGATTTTACTGCTTAATAACAATCATTGAATCAAACAGTTGAGAGATGGTATTCAGGACTTGCTTAGCCTCTGTGAGTGTGAGAGTGTAGTGTGTGTGTGTGTGTGTGTGTGTGTGTGTGTGTGTGTGTATTATACCTGATTTAGGAATACACTGAATAACAGTTGCTCTTTCCTAAAGGCTCAGTATTGCCTCTAATAATGCTCTTTCATTTGGGCTGTGTGAAGGGTGCCCATATATTCTGATCTGGTTTACATGCGAAGCACTTCATAAGGAGCCACAGTCACTACCCTTTTAAAATAGACCCACGTCTTCTCCTCATCTGCCATGGGAGGGGGTGTTCTGTGGTGCTACAAGTCTTAGAAGATAATTTTTGATCGGGAGCAGTACAGATGGGTGACAAAATTAGGGAACGAGGAGACAGTTTGGCTGAGATTCACTTCTCATCTCAGTCCACAGGCTGTCTGGGAGGGACAGATGTTTGATTGAAGTCCCCAGACTCCTGAGCCTCCTCCATCTCCAGTGTGATCGGGCTTCCTCTGTATGTGCCGCTGAAGATCAGCGTGCTGCTTGGGCACTGAAGTGTGATGACCTAAGCACACCTGCCAGAGGATAACAGGATAAGCAGCACACTGGAGGGTGCCCAGGAAAATGTCCTGGCAACATGGTATCTTCAGCCAAGTTTCAAATTCAGGCACAGCCTTGCAGAGCAACCAGGAAGGTTTGAAACCAAAGTAGATAGCCATTCTTTTTACAAATTTTGTTGAGCAGCTTTTAGGTACCAAACGTGTCCTATGAATGAGCAAGATCAGGTTCCTGCCTCATGGAGCTCATGTCTGATGAAGGAAAGAGACCACAGTGCAGGCCACTGAGATAAACAGATATGGATACCAAAGCTGAGGAGGCACAGGATGCTTCAGAGGTGCAAACCATGCTCCAAGTTCTTTTCCAAGCCACAAGATCCAGAGGATCCCTCAGTGCCCAGAACAACTCACTCACAAAGCTTGGCCTGTAGGAAATAGCATAAGGCCTAGGGGACAGTGAGGCTGCTTCCCACACAGACTGGCTTCAGCCTATCACTGCTATGTGTAAAGGTTTAGATGAACCATGATTCTCTTTAACAGCCAAAGAGCTTCCCTACCCCTTTACTTATTCTTTGTGGATGGTACAGAAATTTTACTTAATCTCAACTTCACAAATAGCACTGTTGTGTGAGGTGAGGTTGCTACATGAAGTGTGGAAGTTAAGGTGAGGTAGGGAGTGATCCTGTTTCTTTTTATCCTCATATATATCTGGTATAACAATGATAAATATCACTGGTATTTCCTAGGTGATTCTTAAAGGCTAATTGAGTGTCAGGTAAAGATCATAGATGGCTCAATTCCGCTGGATGAGCAAGTGGACAAAGAGCTAAATTATAAGGGCAACTAGTATTTTCATGCAGAATAACTCAGTGTACAATCTTTGTCCTGGGTCATAAAGCACCCCCAGATTCCTGGTGCTTAATCAACCCCTGAAGTTAAGAGCTGGCTCATTAATCTTAAATGTGACACTCACCAAGAGGCATGCACATTGAGGGGCCTTTTGTGCTTTGAGTAGGAATTGAGAAAAGCAGCCATCCTTCGTGGTGTGACAGCTCCACGCCTGATACAGGGATATCTGCAGCAAACTGGAGCTGAGGGTGACCTCTTCCTGAGACTGGGTGAGCAGAGACCTCTTTGAAACTGCAAGGAGAAGCAGGTCAGACTGGCTGAGGTTTCCCCATGCGCAGCACACTCCTTTCGCAGGACTCCCTTCAGGGAAGGAAGAATAAAGGAGAAACCTGAAGCTTGAAAGCTGCTCAGTTGCCAATTTTACCCGATTCTCCACTATTCCCCAAAGCTCCCTCCTCCCTATCAGCCAGGAGACAGAGCCACAAAGTGACTGAAATCTCAGTGGAGCCAGAGTTAAAGCTTTGGAGACAACAACTCTGCTGTATCTTTCAGTACTTGTCACTCTGTCTTCTTTATGGTTTTGGTCAACAGCTATAACTCTGTTTCCTGAACAGAGATGTCTGCATTTCTTTTCTTTAGTTTAGATATTGCTTTGTTCAAATGAAGCTATTTAGGGCTAAGGTCAATGGACATCCTGCTTTGTGGCTTTTACTGTTGTCATGTTTTTGTCTATTTTTCCAGATACGTCTTCTGTCATTATCATTAAAAACAAGACAGATTGTACCTGATAAACTACAAAAAGAATCAATCAAATAAACATATGTGAGCGCCTGTCTGCTCCCTGTCTTCACTGAGTGGCACCAACAAGATTATCAAAGCCTTTCTCCTTCTATTACTATGACTAACAGAATTGGATGTTCTGCTTCAAACTAGTCCCTAGAAATGCTGCTTGCTGTTCCTTTGAATCTCCTTATGGCATCCCTTCCACAGAAAGTCACTAGGAAGAAATGGATGGAGAAGGTCGCTTCTGTTTTAATCAAACAGCAAAAAGCTAGTTGTTGTAACCACTGTACAAATTGCCCAATATGGAGATTTTACTTAAGGAATAACAAAATAAATCAATAATCAATGTGAGGACACTGCTCTGCCTGGTCTTGCTTTGTCACAGTAAACACGAGCCACTCTGGCAAGAAGTTGAAGCCATCTGTGTACATGGGGTCAGGAGAGTTCCACAGGGCAAGTATCCACACATTACAGCTCCCTAATTAGAAAGGGAGCAAATCATTGCCCTAGGAGTGTCACCGAGGCCAAAGAGAGAAATTTGTAGACACAATGAGCAAATAAAATCTGGAAAGGAACTTAAAGGCTGTAGGCAGCCAGAAGAAAAAGAGGCTGCATTTCTTAAAGGCCTATTAGGAATGTTTCACAGAGAAGGTGAGAAGTAAAGGAAGCTTTGAAATATAGGTAGGAATTTGCTATGAAAACCGGTGGGAGAGCAGCCCTGGCAGAGAAAACCAACCCACAAAGAGTGAAAACTTAAGTGTGTTAGGGACCATACAATTCCACAACTACAGATGATGAAGTCTAAAGGCAGCACAGAGCCTGGGCCTGACGGGTGCAGGAGTCACTGCCTCCACTCTGTCTGTTCCCTGTGAAAACACCTTCCTGGGAATAAGCAGATATCCCAACATTGGAGGGCTGTTGGAGCTTTGTTGTAAAGAGAATCGTTATGTTTTAGAACCAGTCAGCTCTGCTTAGTCAGCTTTGTTGACCCAAACTTTCATGATCCAGTGATTCCAACTACTTCCAACCTAGGCCAGATTTAGAAAGACTTCTGCACAAATAACAGCTTTTCCCATCATGACTTCTTCAACCTTAGCTGTGGTCTTCATCAGACAGAGCCCCAACTCTGACTGAGAGTCTGTTTGTGCTGCTGATTAAGATAATTCCAATGCACAAAACTCTCTTCAGGCATATAAAGTCCTTGGCTGAGGGGTAAGAAAGGCATTAAGTTCACTTCAACAACATTAGTTAAGTGATAGCTCAAATTGAAGAAAGCAAAATTCAAGCCTGATGATTTGACACAATGAGTCTCTCCCATCTTTGCTGATGAGCATCAGTGTTTGAGGTCTTAAATCATAAGATAGTAGTAGCTTCAGTGGGAAAATCGGTATAAATATCTAAAAGTAATACCTGGCTTTTGTAGTGGTTCTAATGAAAACATAGTACATGTTTTTAAAAATAGCTCTCTAAGCACTACAAATTCTGTGTTGCTGTAATTTGAGAATTGAATTTCTAAGAAATTGCGTGCTTTCCAACAACATGATTCAAATAATTTCACTCATGCTAGACGTCCGCAGTCAGGGGTGACTTTGTTCCCCAGGGGCCACTGGCAATGCTTAGGGAAATCTCTGATTGTTGAAATTGGTGTAAAAGGGAGTTCCTGGCACCGTGTGGGCAGAGGCCAGTGCTGCTGCTAACTCTTCTTTGTACATGACTTGGGGCCTCTTGCAACATCAGCCATCTGGCTCAAATAATCAAGAGTGCCTCTGTTGAGAAATCTTGATTGAAAAGAGGCAAAATGTATAAGGACCCACACAATTCTATAGTGCAACATTATACTTATTTGTATGTAGGATTTCAACAATAAAAAGGATTAATAATTATATATAATTTTGTGTACCTTTTAAATATAAGCTAAAACATGTCACTTACTAAATGTGAAAAAAAAACTAGACATCACTAAGCAAAGACCCATAAGAAACAGAAAATAGACCAAACCAAAACTTATAAACCTGTCCAACTAGGGTGCTCCATGGTAGACCCAGTCAGGGTGAAGGGAAAGGCAATATAGTGTGCTCTTGGCTACAGTGTGCAGTAGATGCTATGCTTGATCTTAGTCAAAAGGCTGAGAAGTGATGTAATGTAGAATAGCTTCTTGACCTACGTGAAATGGGCTAACAACCCTGTTATGTCTAGATGCCCCCCAAAAGCTCATACAGTGTGGGTACAGGCTTCTAGAATTTATTGTTGATTCATGATCCAATGTTGCAATTATAGGTATGCGTGCTATACTCCCACCCCATGGGTGTGGGGGTGGGTCACCTGCATACAATGTAAAAGAGAAAAGGAGACTTCTCTCTTTTCCTCCCCATTTTTTCTCTTGCTGCTTTTGCTGTCTTCTACCACCAGGAACTGCTGGCCTCTGCCATGCACAGTCCTGCCTTGGAGCCAGCCAAGTATGGACTGCAATCTCCACAAACTGTGAGCTAAATAAACTTTTCCTTCCTTCATTGTCTCAGCAATGAGAGAGAGAGAAAAAAGATAAAGCCCCAATAATTGAAAATCCCCACAATCAATAGGTCTCTCTAGGGTATGTAAATTGTGTCACTAATTAATCCAAATCCATTTGGCTATAAAGATTTGTGAAAGTAATAGAAATAGCCCTACCATTGAGTACCTTCAAGTTATTCTATCACTTAATGAAAAAGAGAAATCATCTATTATGAATTTATGTCAGAAGCACATAAACTTATCTCCATAGTCAACTATTACCAGCTGTTAAAGAAAAGCAATTGAGATTTAAAAGAATTGTCAAAAAAGGAAAAATTTAGTTCTGAGAACTAAATATTTTCTCAGTTAAAATATTTTAACATTTATTGACTTTAAGATATTTTTACTGGATAACATTATTTATTATTTTGGACTAAGTTTAGTATTTTATAAGGAAAAAGTAGAAGCATTTTTACAGATTTCTACATTATGATATTATAATCTTAGTATGTGAATTCCTTAATATTTAACACTTGCAGATCACATAACATGATGTGATTGTTAACTACTTGGTTTTACAAAATCATTTCTAGTGCTGTTTCTAGAAAGTTGTGTGCCACATTTAGGAATCAAACCAACAAGAAAAATATGCACCATTTTACTAAAAGCTTGTTGTTGTTGTTGTTGTTGTTATTGTTGTTGTTTCACTGTGCAGCATATAAATTCTCATGTAGATCTCTGCAGCTCTGTTTACAAATCACAGCACAGCAATAATAGGTACAAGGAGATGATGAGCTTTGACCTTAGCATTTTTAGTGAAAGTCTTGGAGAGTATAGAAAAATAGTCAATAATATACTTTTTCATGGGAATTATGCATTTGCTCCCAATAATCATCACTAACTAGAAGTCCTGTTTATTCCTGTACTGATTACAGTAGTATACATCATATTTTATGGGAAACCTAAAGATGTAATCTTACAAATATACCACATATATGGACACACCAGTTACTATATTCTGTAGACCCAACAGTGCAAGAAAGGATAGCCACAGAGCAAGCTGAGTTATTCTCCAGGAATAGGTCCATCAATGTACCATCCCTGGGACAAAGGAAGGAAGACAGTTTATGAGGTTCCCAGAATTATAATGTGGCCCTGAAGCAGAAGCAATGGTCCCAGGAGAGATTTGTGATATTTCAGCACACTGCAGGGCACAAGCTAGCAAGGACAGCATCACAGCTGGCCTCAGGATGGTGTAGGTAATGCAGGAGGCATCCTCCTTGGACTTGGCCAGTTGTTATCTGGTTCCAGCACAAGGTACTAGCAGGAGCCACTTACCTATGTGCTGATAAACACGAGCTCCGTGGAGTTCATTCATTTGTATGGGCCTAACATCTTGTTATTCACTAGTTCAAACAGCTTTTAAACCATCAGCCACTATAACTTCAACTTCTGGGAAAATTTAAGTTTCAGCCTTTCATCTAATGATTAATATAAAGACTTATCTTCCCCCACTTTGCTAATATGTGCTGTAAAACATAATATTAAATATTCCTGTTCGTTCTTAGGTTAACACCTTTGTCCTGGTCAAAATTCCCAAAATATGACAATTAAGTCAAGGGGTAACTTATTTGGATTTCTCTAAATCTTTCTGTTTATTCAAGAACTCTTGGGAACACCAGGATTTTATCACATATTGCTGTGATATATCCTCTTCTGAGATATGACAATGACTCAAAATAAAATTTGAATTTATTGTGTTTTACCATATGTTTATTATTTATTTGCATTATTTTTGCACTGGTATATGTTTTCAATACATAATAATAACATTCAGATTGGAGAATTAGTACATCTACATATTATATCTTGATCATTTTTACTTCCTCTGTCACCTTCCCCTCTCCCTCCATCCTTTTAAAATTATTAGGAAATAGACCTCCCTCTTTTAGCATCCAAGCAAAAACTTCTTCTAATTTTTCTGGGCATGCATGCTACTATCATTTACAGCCATCTTTTCTTTGCACTTAGATGTCTTCTCCCCACTCCCAGACAGAAGGAGTTGTGCTCCTATCAGAAACTGCTATGGCTCTGGATTGCCCACCACTCTCTCTCATTGCTGATTATCAGAAGGCTTGGAAGTTGGGACTGGAGAGATGGCTCAGTGGAATAAGTGCTTCCCTGGCAAGTGCAAGGGCCTGAGTTCAATCCTTGGTTCAAGAAAGAAAGAAAGAAAGAAAGAAAGAAAGAAAGAAAGAAAGAAAGAAAGGAAGGAAGGAAGGAAGGAAGGAAGGAAGGAAGGAAGGAAGGAAGGAAGGCAGGCGGGCCTGAAAGTACTCTGGCCATGATGCAGACAGTTTAGTAAGGAATCTGAAGCAAAGCTGAAGGGACCCCGAGGCACTTGGCCTTTCTTCTTCCAGTTTCTAATATTGCAACTCAGCAGTCTGAGATGAACACTTCCAGATACACAGCCCACAAGTACACAGAGACAGGAGGTTCCATGGAGATGATGCTTAGTCAGATCTGTAATGTTTTCCTGATCACAGCAAGGACCTGTTGTCTGGCAAGGTTTAGCAGCCACTCACAGAAGAAGCCACGGCTCATAGCAGCACTGTCACAGTTCTCCTTCTGGAGCCACCCCCAGCCCAACAGCCACACTGCCACGCAGGCCCACTCCCTTGCTCATTTGCATGGCCATCTCTTCAAGGGAGGACTTCCCCAGTTAGGATGCAGGACCTTGGGCACAAGTGTGCAGGGCTGGCTAGATGCACAGCTGGCCAAGCAGCTGACAAAGGAAGGTGGGAAAGGAGGCTTCTACCTCCACAGATGGACAGGAAGAGGACTGGGCCCTCCTGCAAGGCTGGAGACAGATCTATGCATGGCTCTCAGGGACACTGCCAGACCCATCTGAGTGAGTGATAGCTAACACAGGTAAAAATTCCCCTGAGCTGTGAATGTCATCAACGCAATACACCTGGGTCATCTACTCAGCACCACCACCCTGCCCAGTTCCTCCTCAACACTCCCCACTGCTATGGAAGCACAGGGTGAATCCAAGTCCAGCAGGGAAGGAAAGAGAGACCAGGTGCAGGCTGCACTGCTGAAGCAGCGATGGTGCAGCAGGGACTGCTTGGGTGGAGGTTTTGTTCTTCTTTGTGCTTTGTCTGTTTCTGTGGGATCATGTCTCACTGTGTTCCCAGACTAGCCTCAAACTCTCGGACTCAAGTCATTTTCCTACCTTAGCCTCATGAGTAGCTGAGATTATAGATGGGTGCCACCATCCCTAGCTCTCTGCAGGTTTTCTTACCTTCAAACATCAATTCAGTATGCTTCTGAATGATTCTCTCATTTAGATAATATCTTTTCCTTACCAATTAGGGCCCAACGAGACTGAATCCCTCGCTGGCTGTCTTGAGCCAATCTGCAGCTGGCCTGTGATTTAAGCCAGAGTCTGTTGACTCCAGTGCTCAAGACTTTTATTACTGTACTAAAACACTTTTAGCCTTTGTTTCCTCTGTCTGCTCCAAGAAGCAGTAACGAGGGTTCATTAAAGTAAGCAAAAAGCAGTGATTTGTAAACACTCAGCTCTAGAAAGTCAAAGCAGAACATGTTCTAACCTTTTAGAGGCTGCTGTGGGCCCGGACGCAGCAGTGAAGCAGCTGGGAGAGCTGCCTCCGTGACTCACCCCAGCTGCACGCACACTCTGTCTCTTTCTTTTTTTCTTTCTCTTTGGCTTCGCCTGTTTAGATTAAAACATGGAAAATGTAATGGAATCTTGTAAAGAGAAGAGTGAAAAAATCACAACAGAAGCTGGATTCCTAAATGCCCTGAGATATGGTGACAGACAAAAGCTGCCAGGGGCTGAGCGGACTGGGGGCTCCCATGAGAAGTTCATGCCACACATGGCCTCTCTGATGTGACTGCATTGCTGTGGAGCCCGGGCCTGACACTGCTTCAGCAAGGGGCTATTCCTGGACACCGTTCCTCCCTCCATACAAGGTACAGGTCAGGATTTCTGTGGCCCTGGGGGAAGCTGTTTAAAACAACAATACACAGCAACTAACAATCAAGGACAATTTTGTAGCCAGGCATAGTGGCTCACATTTGTAATTTCAGCATCCTGGAAGGTTGCGGCAAGAGGAACACAAGTTCGAGTCCCATTTGAGAAACTCAGTGACTCGGACAAGACCCTGTCTCAAATAAAAACTGAAAATAGGCTGGAGCTATTGCAGAGTGCAAAGGTTCTGGCTTCAATCTGCAGGACAACCATCCCTGCTGCCCCTGCTTCAAAAAGGCAACGTTAAAAAGTGTCTGACTTTTAAAGTGTTTTCTACAAAAGTCATATTTTTAAGAACACATTATCCCCCCAGCCACACATTACAGATCTAACACCTTTTCTATGTACCACATGTCCAGGCCCAGGTGTACATTGGAGACCTAGTTGTATCACAATGCTGATTACTGTCCACACCCCTTTTCCTAGCCTCTCCCCCACTCCCCTATGTCTCTGGGCTGCCAAGGAAAATGTCTGTCTGTCAGCTGCAGGCTTGGCTCTCCCTGGTCTCTAAGCCTGTCCTTCCAAGCCTTACAGAATGCCAGAGACTGCTTCATCTCATGGAAATTTAGAAAAAATGTCTTCCGAGTTTGGTAACTAAAGTTCTAAAATACAACTGTGTCTATCTGCCCATCTATCTATTGTTGTATCCCAAAGACTCGGGAGTAATAATTACCTGTTTGTCTGGTCATTGTTCTGGCAATGACAGGGAGAGTAGGGTGCACAGGGGCAGCTGGTCTCTGCTTGAGTGACATTGGTTAGAGCAAGACTGGCCTCTCTCACATGCCCAGAAGTCCCTGGGGCTTTCAATGGATAACGTGGCCTTTATTTTATAGAAGGTAAAGGAGACTATTTTTACAATACCAGAAGCATCTCAAGTGACATAGCTATGGTCTTCTTGCTCCAAATTCATGCAATATGACCTCTAATGTTCCACCTAGCCAAGCAAGTAACAAGGTCAATATTGATTCATGTGGAGAAATACTCTTAACTATTAGTGGAAGGGCTTCCAAGGTGCATGTATATTTTAAATCTACCACAATGTGCTTATAGTGCCAAGAAATGCCCTTTGCTTGTATACAGCATCTCTCAGCTGTGACTTCCATTCCATTTTTATAATGGACACTGTTCACTCTGCTAGATCCAGAGCCTGTAGGGTTCTGGGTGTCACCTCCTGGATCTTCAGGTAACAACTGTATCCCTAGAGCCCAGCCAGAATCTTATTACAAACAGAAATACTTTCTAGTCATGGTCAAAATATACTCTTTTTGCCTCTATCCTTATTCATAAGATTAGAGCCTCAGATCTTAAAATGTCATTCAACAAATGTTTGCTAGTCTCTACACTCTCTTTCCTAGGTCACTAGACCCTTAGGCAGTTTCTGGCTTTTGGTGAGACAGACATGTCTGCAGGTAAATTATATTTTAACATTACTGAAGATGGGATATAAAATGCTTTTAGGTGAAAGAATGGTAAGGTTATGCTAGGAAGCATGATCATACATAGAGAAACCTTGTTCATGTGACACAAAGATGGAGCAAGATGAAGTGTAGAAAGTATCTCCACAGAAGAATTGGTATCTTTCTGCAGCTAGAATCCAGCTGCTAGTTGTCCCAGACTTGACTGTGTCTCTGAGTCATGGGGATGTCAGCCTAGACCGATGAATCAAAATGACCTTGGAGCCTGTTCATCTGGACCAGACATAATAGGAAGTGAAGCCATCATCCACCCAGCAGGTCCAAAGTGGGAATAGGAAGGATTATACTTAGACCTTGCAAATGACTCTGCCACAGTATGGAGCTGAAGATGGTGTGCAGAGAGCCAGGGGAACTGGCTAGACCTTAAAAAGAAAACAGAGACAGGCTGTGGTCCAGAAATAGGGTCTTCTTGGACAAAAGGGGTCAGAGCCAAGGGACATTTCTACGGAAGAATCACCTGGATTTTGTAGGGAAGAAGCCTAAGTAAATAGAACAAAGAGTAAAAATCAAGGAAAATACTGAAATTGCTATATCTAAAGTAAGTAAGCATGAATGCCTTTAGCCGAGGTCCAGTACTGAGAAGAGAGTACTTTTGGAGAGAATGAGAAATATAGGACTTAAGATGTCAGGAATAGCCCAGCATGGACACATCTATGTGATGGTTAGAAATGGGGGTCTGAAGCTTCAAAAGCAGGTAAAGAGCCCTAAACCAAAGATCAACAAGAAGATAAGAGCAGAAGCCAGAGCAGTAACTAAGTTTGCCTGGGATCATGCAGAGTGATAGTTCTCCAACTTCAAAGCAAAAGAGAATCGCCAGGAAGGCTGTCAGAGGTGTAATCACAGAGACCTTCCCCAGGGATGCTGATGCAGGAGATCCTAGAACAGGCTAGGCGATGAACATCTGCAACCACAAGTTCAGGACCACATCCTGAGAATCACTGATGCAGACAGAGCACAGGGACAAGTCTGAGGCAATTCCTCAGAGCACCAGCAGATAAAAGAAACAAACATGGAGAAACCAACAGTCAAAACAGATATGGGCTGAACTATGTTCTTCGAAAATTGGCTTCTTAAAGCCCTAATCCCAAGCTCAGAATGTGCCTATATTCAGAGACAGGACCATTAGACAGGTAATGAAGGGGAAATGAGGTCGTATACACGGGCTCACATGACTGAAGTATCTGTGAGTAGAGGAAATTTGAACATAAGTAATCCACACACAGAAGGACAACCAGGTGAAGACAGCAGAGGAAAACAGCATTCTACATTCCATAGCGAAAGATCACAGAAGAAATAAACCCATCTGATACATTTATCTGGGACTTCTATCCTATGAAGCTCTGGGGACATAAGTTTGTGCTGTTAAATCACCTAGTCTGTGTACTAAGATCTAAAATGTCACCCAAAAGTGTTCAAAGATAGAGTTTTCAGAAATCAGATAT
>NW_004524720.1:5531899-5539955 GCF_000260255.1 Octodon degus
ATGGGCTCTAATTTCATCAGCAGATTAACCCACTGATAGACTCATAATTAGATGGAACTATTGAAAGTAATAGAAATTTAGGAGGTAGGACCTGGTGAAAGAGAATGGGTCATAGCCATGTGACCTTGGGGACTATACCTTGTTTCTAGACCCCTTCCTTTCTGGATCTTTCCCTTTTTCTTTGCTTTCTGGATGCCATGAGGTGAGGCGCTCCCTTCTGCCACCCCTTCCACCATGATGTCTCTGCCTGCCCATAAGCCTAGAAGTAATGGAGTAACAAACAGACTATGGACTGAAACCCCTAAAACTGTACAGCCAAAATAAACCTTTCCTCCTTTAAGTTAGCTTTCTCAGGTATTTGGAAATAACAATAAAAATCTGACTAATACATTATGGAAACCTTAGAAAACTGGTACATAAACTAAGATGAAAAGGCAGAAAAGTCAGCAATAAAATCAAAAGAAAGTGGGGCTAGGGTGTAACCTAGAGGTAGAGTGTGAGCTTACCATGCACAAGGGCTTGGGTTTCACTTCCAGCATTAACAATAAAGAAGTAAAAGCAAATAAAAGGAAAGAATAGCAACAAGGCAAGGGAAAGAGTGGACCAGGTACCTGATTCTACGGAAATATCAAAGACAATGAGACCAAAAAGGAGGAAAACTAATAAATTCTTAATGGGACCCATGGCAGCAGGCTGAGGAGGCAGAGCACAGATTATCACAGGTCACAGCTGGGCTTGACCTTGAGGAAACAGGTAAGTGTGGACTCCACTTTGTAAAAGTGCAGCAGTTACAAGGTTAGCTTTATAGTAGCTTAAGAGTATTGAAGGGAAATATTTTTACATTGGAGAAATTCAATGTATCTGAGACCAAAAAAATAAATAAATAAAACAATAGATAAGATTATTCTGAAGATTTTTAAATCATTTTAAGGCAATTAGAAAGTTAGAGAGAAGAGTTCCAATTTAGATGAAAAAGAAAAGAAGAGGGTGAAACTGGGAAACTGAGAAATGAGGGATAGTAGGAGTGTGCTATACTTTTCTCAAGGAATAAAATATGGAGAATAGAATAAATTTTAAATGGAATGTTGGGCACGGTGGGAGCTGACACTGTTTTTAAAACTAAGTATTTTCCTTATAAAGGTAGCATTATCAAAAGGGCAAATTGGGTGTGGAAGGTAAGAAGATTTTTTTAGGTTAACTGATACCTAAGATATGTTGAATGAGAACTTACATGCTTCTAATTATGTGGTATGGGGCAGGGACAATCTGCTTTTATCCAACTCACAAAATAAACAGAGACAACACAGCATTCTCTCTTCATCTGAAAGTAGCCATCAATCTTTACCAGCAATGACTCAGACAATACAATATGTACTTAAAATCTGAGGGTGTGAGACAAGAGGGAGAGACACGGGGCCCACTGAGGCCTTACAGCCACTTGAGGTGGGTGAGAAGGCTTTCATGCCTTTGGGTCACAACTATCAAGTGAGTTTCTTGAACATGTCACAGAGGTCACCGATAGTAACAGAGTGCACAAAATGGCTGAGATACTATCAGTGACCTTATATGGTCATCACCTCATTGCGAAAGCACAAGTCACATTCATCATCACCAGAACCTACAGGCAAGCATGCAGTGGAGATAACAACTCTGTTCAAGTAAGGCCAAAGGAGGGGGGCCACAGGTTGCAAAGACCCAGCAGGAGACCAGAAGGGCAGGAAGGCCAAAGGAAGTGACTCACACACGGGACATTCACAAAGATGCACATAGTAACCTGATCTGTGGCAGGACAGACCATCGTATGAGACCTAGGTCACTTGGGCCAGGAAAGAGAGAGATCAAGCGAAGAACCAGTCAGGAGATAAAACTGGAAGCTTTCCTTGTTGCTAGAGGGGCTCCAACTCTGCAGAGAAAGGAGCGAAGGCCACATTCACACTGTGCAGGGGTCCTGGGGCCATGGAGAGAGCAAAGGGAATCTACCAGGAAAGAAGCTCTGGGAATGCCACGTTCCTCAGTACAAGAAAGCAACCTGGATGGCAGAGAAACAGAAAGAGAGCTGTGAAAAAGGGTACTGGGGAAGGTGGAAGGAATTTAAGGAGGTCAAAGGTCGGTGAACTTAAGGACTGGAATCTTTCAGTTGACTGAGCAAATATAGACAGTAGATCCCTTAGCAAGGGCACCTTCAGGGTCTGGTGACAACTGAATGGTGGGTTCCCATGTGGCCTCTATGTTTCCTCTGAGACTGCCATGCGACAGTCATCACAAAGAGCCCCCAAGTGAACTCAGCCACTTCATGATCTGAGCAGGTCACTCCCTATAGATGGTCATCTGACCCACAGAACACAAGAATTGATCCTATCAAAAATGACCTAATGAATAATATTGAATTCCATTTAGACAAAAGCTTAACTAGCTCTCAGGTACAACCAAAATCCTTATGAATCTAAAAAACACTGACATTTCCATTTTGGTCTGTATTTACCCTGGTTTTCCCTGGTGCTGATTTAACAAAGAAACTCTCCTTGGGACAGAATGAATAATGGTGTGATATGTTGTTTGTTTGTCTATTTTGATTTATTTCCTTCAGAGAACATATGCTTGCACTGTTTTTCCTCAAAGACTAGGGTTTGAACCTAGAGTTCTCTCACAGAGCCACAACCCTGGCCTTAAATGCTGTAAACTGAGGTAAAGCCCACTCTTTTTCTGAGCATTCCAACTGTCTCCAGTGTAGATTCCTTTGTCTTGTGGCAAAGCAGAAAGGGCAGAGTTGAAGAGACGTGGAAATCAAGTTAGGGAAGCATTTGATTATGTCCTGCCAATACTTCATTGCCTCTCTCTAGTTCCCAAGTGTCTTCCAGGAGCCCAGAAAATTTCTGTAATGATCTTGATTACAAAGAGCCCCAGTAAGTAATATCTTCTTTTTTAAGGTTAAAGTCCCATATGTGGTCTTACATTTATAAACAAAACATATAAACTTTACAGTAGAATAGAACAAGATCTCCCATCACATCAAGAACATCAAATTCTTACATGCTATTCATTTCATAAGGTTACAAGCAATTTAAAATGAGACTGAGTTTCTCTCCCATTGTTTAAGCCTTCCTGGGCTTCTCGTATACTAGATCTCCACCAGCCCATCGACAAGCTTTCCTTCCCTAAATCACTACTTACGAAATCAGCTGTTTTAATAGAGTCCCTGAAATTTTTGCAAGACCCTTCAAGACTAGAGTATTGAAGTCCTAATACTGGAATTTCAGACCCTGAGACAACTGAGTGCACGCTGGAGGAAACAGGTGCTGCTTGTTGCTCATTAACCAACCTCCTTGCATGCACTGATGGACAGGGAAACAGAGTTCGACTCATCTGTCACCTGATCTGACAGTCAGTGCCCATAATAGGACCACCCAAGCAAACCAGAGATGTGTTGGTGACTGTCCCTGTCAGGGTGGCCACATTTTCTCTGCCTTGCCAAAGGCAGCCAGCACACACACCAAGCCCATTTGTAGCCAGTCCTTCTCTTCCTTGGCAATCCAAAGGCAAGCTGTTGAGTCTGTCAGCCCGACCCACCTGTCATGTGTCTCGCTCCCCAAACAGCTGGTGAAACCAATACCTCACTGAGCACCAACCCCTGCTGCGGAGCCCGGCTTGGCTAGAGAATTAAACACACACATGTTCCTTCGAGCTCCTTCTGACAATGCAAACACATCATGACAAGTACCACACCATTCTGAGCCCAGCCACAAAGCCTTTGGTTTTGATTACATGAAATGCCTCTGGTGAAAAGGAGCTACACTTCTTCGAAAGCAGTATGTGGCATCTGACTCCAGACTTTGGGTAAAGCCCAAAGACCCTGTCTTATACAGTGCATGTACTGTACTCCCACAGACCTTAGCTGAATTCTGTCCTGCGTTAGGCCAGCCCTCCCAGCAGCAGGGAGCCAGAACGGGAAGCTTTTCCCAGACAGCCCTGCAGGGTTAAGATTTTCCCAGGCAGAGGAAAAAAAAATATGATTTTTCCCTCTTCACTGGCTCCATTTATCTGTAAGGCAATTACTTGACATGTTACATTCTTCCATTGTAAATAGATCCAGGAATGGGAGGCTTCCAGGTTATAGCTTTACTGCCAAGTATCAGGTGTCACGATCCTTATCTTAGAACAATAAATTGAAGACTACAGATCCAGTGGGGCCATCTGTTGAAAACCAGGCTGTTCCGGATGAACAGCCTGGCAGAGTGATGCTATGGCCATGAAGAGAGAGAAGCGTAAAAGTCAACAAGAGAGTTTCTGTTGTACCACCATGATTTGAGGGTAGCTTCAGAGAGATAGGGAGGTGGCAAAGGGCAGACACGTGGTAGGCTTTTCATCTTCTCCCAGCCTAAGTGGCCCACTATACTTACCTACATGTGATTACACTGTTCCCAGCCTCCCCTTCCTGCACCCACCACCACCCAAGAACAATAGATGTCCAGGGAAGTCACTGTGATCCTTGCTTTTACTCCATTTAAACCTTGTCTTTAAGAGGAAGCAGGACAGGAAAGCTTTGACCTTGTCTCATTTGCCTTTGACCACTCTCCTCTGCCTACGTGATAAAGCCCAAATTCCTTAACCTTTAACCAGCAAAAATCTGAGGCCTTATTGATTTCATAGTATAGTCCTAATAAATCATATAGCTTTATACAAAAAAGAATCTTACCAGCAGCAACCATGATGGACAACCCGTATATATTCACCAAAAGAATAAGCGAAGGAACCAAGAGATGAACCAAGCACACCTCATCATCTCTACTTGCTTGTGGTCTCTTTGCTAGCCTTTATACACATATATTTTAAATGATTTCTAGGTTACTTATAGTAACATCCAAAGTAAAGATAATTTTCTGTTCATAGTTGCTATATAGCACTGTTTAGAGACTAATGACAAGGAAAAGGTAGAACAAAGCAGAGCATGGTCTGACCTGATCTCTTCTCTTCACTCCTGTCTTTATAATGACCCAGCATGTTGTTACTCATCATAGTCCTCTGGACTGGCTGGCTGCCCCCAGCCCATTTCTGCATATCTGTGTCCTTTGCCCTTCTGCTGTCTACCTCCAGGCAGCCCCCTCTTCAGAGTGCCTCGCAAGCCTCTGGCCCACCCTCTCCCAAACACAAGTCTACTCCTGTGTCTGTCAAGCACCAACACACTAAGTCAACTCTCAGTCATTCTTAAATACACCTTGTTCCCCTCGTGCAACATAAGTTGTACAGTCCAATGGGACATGGACCTAAATTTATCTCTCAAAGGTCAAAGACAACTAGTACTCAGTGAATATAGTTTCAGCTCTAGAAATCTCAAGCACTGCTAAGTGTCATTTCTTTGCACAAAATTAATCTTGTTTTCCTAGAAGTCCTCCATAACCATCCTAGGGAATACACATCTCAGAAGGGCACTTCAATTAATTTCTTCCTAACAAAGAACAAGTTAGGCTCTTTTGAAAAGCTGCTATTATGTTCCTGAAACTGTTAATGCTGTCGTTATTGCTAGTTTAAATGGAAAAATTAATTTAGGTATCCTTGAGAGTGGGTTTTGGGCATGAAGAAGATTAGAGTTACTCTAGACTTTAAAACTAATGTAACTTATGATAGTAATTCAGCCCGCTGTGGTGATTCACGCCCATAATCTCAGTATCAGAGATGCTGAGGCAGGAGGATCGCCACAAGTTCGAGGTCAGCCTAGGCTACATAGTGAGTTCAAGGCCAACCTGAAATGCATAGCGAGATCCTGTCTCAAAAATACAAAAGAAAGAAAGGATAGTTATTCAAGTCTCTGATGGGGTGGGGAGATAGCTCAGTAGAATAAGTGCTTGCCTGGAGAGTGCAAGGTCCTAAGTTCCAATCCCTAGTACTACCAAAAAAAAAAAAAAAAAAAAAAAGTGTTTGCCTCAAGTCTGTAAGCATTTAAGTTTACTTTGTAACTGTCTGAAGAATTTAAGGCATTCATTATCATATATGTCTTAATTACTTATATCAGATCATTTATAATCTGATATATTTAATAATCAAGGTTTTATAAACAGTTAATGTCCTTCATTGATTTAAACTGTATGCATAAATCTAATAGACTTGACTGTTGTGAATACCTCAGTTACTCTTCAGAACTAAAGCCTTTCTAACATACAAGTCTTTTTATTGTTTAACTTAATGTTTTTGGTTTTAGTTCTTTTGCTTTTCATTTTTTTGAGACCAGATATCACTCGGTAGCACAGGCTTGTGCAAAATTTGCTGCAATCTTCCTGCCTCAGCTTCCCTCATGTTGGGATTATAGCCATGTGCCTAGTCTTTTTATAAATCAAATAATTTCCTAAATTTGATAAGTTTCCTCAACATTTTAATACTCGACACACTTACAAAATTCTCAAAACTTTTGTATTTCAAGGCATGATAATATCTTAAACTATTTCTTAAATCTGAATCATGAGACCTATTTGTTAGATATCCTAATTTTGCAACTATTTAAATTACTCAAATATATACATATGATTCCCAAATAGGATATTGTGGGTCAGATTCACTTCATTATTTTTCTGTTTCCCTCATCATTCCCAGGGTTAACAGATATTTTTGTTACCTCAGTTCCCATCAGTGATGAAGATAAAATATTATTCACCAGAGAAAGCTGGGACCTAGGCACAGGATCTGACTCATGCCCAAACTATGATGGACACACGGACCTGTTTGGACACTGTGACAGTGACCCACCAGCCAGCAGCTCAGGCCGAGAGCCGTGTTTCCTAGCTCTCCCCTCTGCCTCCTGACCTCTGGCACAGTAAACTTCTTTCCCTGCTTATTTGTTTGGAGCTTGGTTTCTTTTCTTTGATTTTTTTGCCCTGCCACAACATTTCAGTGTCCTTTACCTGACTATAAGAGCCCTTTCACGGCATTTCATTTGCTCCTCTAAAATGTAATATGATCCTTTTGTACGCCTTATCATCTGTATTGGATATTTGAGATTCAATAATAATTTTTCCCCGAAAGCCAGAGATCTCTTTGTATCCACAAAATGATCTAAATCACTTAATTCTATGCTTAACCAATGAGGAACTTGAAGACAGAAAACCATGAAGATAGGAAACACTGGATGAAACCAAGCTGTGCTATTCCCTGGGCAGGAAAGAGAAATGTCTTGCATCACCAGGGTGGGTCTGGGTGAGGGAGAGGTCACCACTTGGTGAGTGGAAATAGACTTGAGACACAAACATCAAGTCAAGGAAGTCAGTGCTGCTCGGGAAACAGACACACAGAATGCAACTCGCAGTTCTATAAAATGCCCAACCTTTTCAGCCTCCATCAGGATATGAATCAGATTTGCAGGCAACCATTTGATTGTTTCCCTCAGGCCCATGAACTTCAGGAAACAGCATGTCCACACATCCTTCTTCCATGGTCAGTCTTCAGATCTTCTCTCTTCTGTTCCCTAAAAAAGTGTCAGCTTGACCTCTGAGCAGCCACTCAAGGGAAGAAGAACACCTTGGTCCCAGAAAGTAAGTCTGTACCCCCAGTCTGTCACTGGACAGCATCTCCCAAGAGGGGCAGGGCAAAGCGCAGCAGGTGTGCTCCCATTCTGTGAAGCATCTCCAAGGGAAGCAAGAAGCCAGAGGGAGCTGGGGAGCTTCCAGAACATGATCACATGTCTATAGAGAGCTGCTCCCCTCTCTGCAGACCCAGGCAGGACCCACAGACCCAGAACTGCTGGAGCAGAGAGAGCAAAAAGAATCCCACGAAGGTCACAAAAAGACAAAGAAAGCTATGGCCAAGGGATTGTAAGATGGGCCAAGCTGAGAGAGATGCAAGTGGCTCAGCTCAGCTCAGTCAGTAAAAACCAAAAGCAAGGTACAGGAGCCCACCTCCACCTCCTTGCCTGCAGGATCTCTGGAGCGTTCTCTGTGATCCCCACTTACTTAATAAACATAAAAAATGGAGGTTTTACTTTTCTTCTTCTTCTTCTTCTTCTTCTTCTTCTTCTTCTTCTTCTTCTTCTTCTTCTTCTTCTTCTTCTTCTTCTTCTCCTTCTCCTTCTCCT
>NW_004524720.1:5540065-5554545 GCF_000260255.1 Octodon degus
TTCTTCTTCTTCTTCTTCTTCTTCTTCTTCTTCTTCTTCTTCTTCTTCTTCTTCTTCTTCTTCTTCTTTTTTTCCAGATGGACCAGGTCTTGCTATATAACCCAGGCTGGCCTCAAATTCATGATCCTCCTGCCTCAGCCTCCACAATGCTGAGATCACAGGTGTGCACCACCACATTCAACATAAATGCGATAATTTAACCAGAATTATAGTAAATTTATAGAATTAAAGGCAAAGGATAGTTACTTTTTTTCCTTTGACAATAGTGTCTTCCTAAAAGACACATACAAAATATGCATGGATGGGGGAGTGCTGCATTAAATAATTTGAAGATATAAAATAAGAGAAGACTATTTTCTAAAATATATTTTGAATAAAATGGAAAAACACACACAAAGAATTTAGCTCACCAAGTTAAGCAAGATTTAGGGGATGGAATCAAAGACAATGTAATGTAACAACTCAGAGAAATTTTTGGCAAGCAGAAGGAAATGTGGAAGTACTTTGACTCTCTTACAACCCAGCCCTAGGCTAGACATGAAAATCCGGTAATGATAAATTAGGCTAACCCAATAAGTGGGTGTGCGTACACCTGACATTTGTATCAATAGGATATACACAAGACACAAATTATCCAGGCAGTAGTTCTGTAAAGACTACTGTTAGAAAAAAGATCAAAGTCCATTTGAAGTGAAAGAATTATAATTTTTAAATTAAGGGAAAGGACAACAGATTAAATCAAGTAGTTCCTGTTACCCACTATGACAAACTCTTCAAAGTCTTCACTACTCTTTCTTCTAAAATCAACAACCAGTACAAGAAAAGGAGGTGGATGGTAGAGTGGAGGCAGGGAGCCTCACGGAAGCTTCAGAGGAAGCAAGGTCTGCATGAGCAGGCCCTTTAAGAATGCAAATCACTCAACAGGTTACTCATGATTAATATAGTTAACTTGCCCTGAGTAAGAGATTTCCATGCCTGCTGCAGCAGCGGAACACCTCATCTACAAAACAGTGCCTCTGTATTCCTCTAGTAAGCAATTTTGTATTTCAAGAAAAACAAATCTGCATTGTTCCCCAGGCTGGCGCTCTTGTAGGTTTTCTTTCGTTCCCTGTAACATCTTCAATGGCCACCAGAGTGATGTGTTCCCATAGCTAAAGCACCTGATGGTTGAACAAGGAGATAAGTGAATCAAAGAAGAATATATTTTGAACCAGAGGAGCTCTTTGATGACTGTGGTCCCAAGAAAGGTGAATTTCAACTCTGTTTCTTGTCATTTCTCCAGGTTCCCAATTTCTCCACCTTTCCATCCCTCTAGAATTTCGGGGCTCTTTTGTTTCCTTATTCAGTGGAGATGGTCAAACAGAATAATGCTTGAGCACCTTGGTTTAACTATGTTTAAGAAAACTTGTCAAAATGGAAAGTAAACTCCAGGCATGCTGAGTCAGTGACGGAGTCCAGGTGAAGAGGTGCACACCTGTGATCCCAGCACTGGGGAGGCTGAAAAGAGGAGGATCACTATGAATTCAAGCAGTTTAGTGACACACACACACACACACACACACACACACACACACACAAGGTACATTGTGCTTATTCTGAGGCCTAATAAGGAATTAAGTTCTTCTTTATTCTTTCATATCTTTCTTGGCTCCATATTATAAAAATAACAAAGTCACAGCTGTGACACTACTTGTTTTTGATACTTCCATCCTGCCTGCCATTCTCAAATTATCATAGCATCTTGGCAAAATACAAGGAATCATATGTCACTATAATTTTTATCTTTCTTGCTTCCTCTGTTATTTAGTTTATGTTATTTCCCAAGAGCATCTTCTTTAGTTTTATTTATTCATGTATTTATTTGGTACAAGGTCTCACTGCATAGCTCAGACACACTCCTAGTGATCCTCCTGTCTCTGTCTCCCTAGTGCTGGGATTAAGGCATGTGCCACCACGCCTGGTTTTGGGGGTCAACTCAGCACAGGGCCAGCTTGGCATGAGGTACGAGAGATTGAATCTGGGTCTTTGCACCTGCCAGGCAGGCGCTTGGACCACTGAGGTATCTCCCCAACTCTTCTTTAGTATTGTATGTATCATGTGCTAACTGGGTTTGCCACTGGAGCCATGCATCTCCTTTGCTCTAACCCTAAATTATTTTTCTCCTATCCACAGCAAATCCTCTACCCCCTGAGTCCTGCATGCTGAGTCTGCCAGTGATTCCATGACACCACACTCCTTTCTCTTTCTCTGCCGAAGCAGTGCATTCCATCCACTCTGCACACTTGCAGCTCCATGTTTTCCCCTGATTGTCTAAGAAGTTTTACTATGTCATCGTTCAAGTACAAAACACCTGTATTTTCTAGTCTTGACACTATAGATCCATTCCCGTTCTTTAAGAGGAATATTCTCATTGTCTATAATTTGTTCTGCATCATATTGGCTTCCTTTAGCAAAAATAACACCAAAAGTTATAGCATTCTAAGTATTTGCACTCCTGAAGTTCTGTATATAGCGTCTCTGCATTAAAAGGAACAGTTATGTATCTAACCAGATTAGAAACCTTTCTTAGACCAAATTATACAATCTCTTGCTGCATCGTTTCTCAGTCATTTGTTTGTTTATGTATTCAACAAACACTGCCCATGTCAAAGGCACTTTTTAAAGTCATTTTTTAAACTCTAGAGGATGTCAATAAATTGAAAGTAATTGTGACTGATATATGTACCATTGCATAGGGACAAATTACAGAAAAGTTAATGGAAAGGACAGCACTGGGTTCGTGGTGTTGCTCTCAGAACCAGCTCTTCACTTGGAGCTTCACAGGTTCTGAATTCATGGCTGCCTTGGCTCGGTCTGCAGAACTGCCTGACAATGCTGGTGTCTACAGCAAAGGGTCTCACAGCTGCATGTTGACAAAATACATTCAAGGAGGTTGGTGAGGTCCACCTGGTGCTGGTTTCCTTATATGTCTGCCTTTTGATGTTTAGTAAAGTGCCATTTGTTAACCACGTTCTCTGTTTGAAAGAAACTCCTCCGATTTGGAGTCTTGCATGGCCAGACTTGCCCTCTCTCCTTTGAGTCGGATCTGGTTCAACTTCAAGGAGTCAGACTTCAAGGGGCTTGGCAGAAGAGGGAAGGAGCCCATGGAAGCTGGTCTACAAGCCTCTCCTCTTTGCTCTGACGTTCCTGGAGTGGCTTCTTGGCCCATCAGCATGTTTATTTTCTGATTTAGTTAATGTATTATCTTCCATCTTTTTTTATCAACCAGTTCATGATTATTTCAGAATGGAGTTGCAGGAGTTAAAAGGGATGCTCTCCCTGGACATTTTTTGTGATTATTGAGAATGCAACTCTGGGGCAGTAGGTGCATTGGTGGTTCCAGTCCTGGTTCTGATTAGCAGTAAAACAACAGCTAGGGCAAATCCTGCTAGTGTACAAAGTGAATAATACACATTCAAAATGCTTGGGACCAGAGATATTTCCAATTTTGAATTTATTCTTTAGATTTTGGAATATTTGCATATACATATTGAGATATCTTGATGGGACAAAGTCTATACACAAAATTAACTCATATTGCATTGCATTTATACCTTTTGTACATAAATTTATCCAATATCTTAGTATAGACGCCTTGTGATTTCAATTTATCCCACAACGTCAGATGTGAGACTTGAAGTGGGATAGGTTCTTGTGCTACGCTGTCGGTGTCCAAACATCCAATTTGAGAGCATCCTAGATTTTATGTTTCAGGCTAAGTATTCTCAACCTGTGTATCATTTAATCATTAATTAAATTTTTCCCTCTAAGGGCTGGCCAAATAGCTCTGTGGGTTAAAGCGCCTGCAAGTAGGCACAGGGGCCAGGGGTTTGATCCCCAGGGCCTGACATGCCAGCCCCACCACCAAGGCTCACTGAGACAATGAATGAGACTGGGCATGGTGGTACACACGTGTAATCTCAGCACTTGGGAGGCTGTAAACAGGAGAATCACTATGAGTCCAATCTAGTGATGAGCCCCTGAACATACTGTGGACCCTTCCCTAAAATCCAGGAAAAAAAACAAATAAATAAAATAAATTTCCCCCTCTAAAAGCAAAATAAAAAACAAGGAACCACAGTGATTTTTCAGAGATATCTGCAATAGTTTAAAAAATAATGTGGACAAAGAAAATGTAAGAAAAGATGAACAAAATATACAATAATCATACCAATTGGGATTTTTAATGAAGTGCCAAGATTCTTAGCAGTTAAAGCAAGCAATATCATTTAGATTTCATTTTCACAATTGTCTTATTTATAAAATCAAAAGAAAATTATAACTAAATTATTAGTTATGGGAGTAAACATGTCTCACCTAACATATAACTGCTCAAAACTTCATCATATTTTTAATGTAAAAATTTCTTCAGCACCTGCTGTATAGAAAAGCCACTTGGAAAGTTGAAAATTTTAGATGACTTTAAGATTTTATTTTTTATTAACTTGTATGTCAGAACTACCAAGGGGTAAAATGCTTTAATGCTTCCAATTACCTTACCATCAACAATGGCTAGGAAGCATATCTCAATATAATTTTTATTTTTTTAATGAAAAATTTGAGATTTTACATATTCACTATCTCCATAAAGTTAAGAAAAATATTTTCCATTGAGCATTGTTCACCAAAATTACGTTGGCCAGGTAATCAATGGGCCCCCATATTTTTTGCTAATAGCTTTTATTTAATAAATAATTACCATGGCTTTTATCTAAATGTCCCTCTAAAGTCTCATGTGCGTATAGGCAGGGTGCTTTTGAAGCTGGCTGAATCTAGGGCAGGCATGCAATTCAGAGGTTAAGGGTGTGTGGTACTAAATTAGTGCCGTGATTGCAATAAGCATAGTTCTGGGTGTGGATAATGGGAAGCCCCACCCCCTCGGTTTCGGTGGCACCAATCAATGGGTTTACAGCCTGGATGGAATATACAGGCAAAGAGGGAAGGCAAATTGCTGCTGCTGCTGCTTGCTGCCTCACTGGCTCCTCCCTTCCTTGCCATGGCCTGTTTCACCTCTGAGACACTCCTCTGCCCTGCCACCCTCCCGTAGAGCCCACTGACTGTGGACTGAAACCTCTACAGACCTTGAACTGAAAACAACCTTTCCCCCTTTAACTTTGGGTATCAAGAACAGTAACTAAGACAATAATTAGTAATTTATGTAGTTAATGTTTTCGCATTCAAAAGTACATGTAAACAGTTAAGTGTATACACTTTTGTACATGCATACACACTTATACATATACACACAGAAATACACAATAATGGCTAGAATCAATGACCAAGATGTTCAAAGGTGAATAAATGTAAGTCTGAGATTGCTGAATTTATTTCCAGTGCCTCTGACTCATGCAAACAGAGGAGACTGATTCCTAGGTCAACCTTAGCCTATGGCTTAATCCGCACATTACTGACGTGTGGTCTTTGTTACTTCCCTGAACTTCTATGTGTACTGAAATTAGACAGCTGGACATTGCCCCATCAGACCTTATCATTCAATACTTTTGGAAAAAAACAACTTTCTCAGTCCATAAAGAAAGATTAAACTACTTCTCACTGCATTATGTAATTTTTCATATTTTGGAAGAGACTACAACTTCAGAGCATCCTGAAAGGGCCGATTGTTAGAGCTAGAAATTGTACCTCTGTGGCAGAGAAGCAAGGGATGAGGACTAATCTTCCTTTCAACAAGCTCTGGGGCTGTCGCAAAGGCTCTTTGGCACTGTGCTTGGGCTCATTGTTCCTCTCTGCCTGGCCCAAGGGCTGTGTGACTCTGTTTAATAAGCATGAGAGAATAACAATCACAGCTCACTGTACATCTGTAACTTTAGATTCCTGGAAGGGACGTAACACACAGTAGCTTATGTTTGACTTGAATAGTTGACTGTCTTTCAGTGAGGTGGTGATGGGGAACTACTTCTCATGCCCTTTCTGGACCATATATCAAAGAAGCTTGGCAAGTGTTATTGCTCAAACCCCAAGACTGGAAGCTGTCATTAATGGGGACAATTTGCACAAACCCCACAAATCCTAATCTGCATTTTAAAAATAAGGATAATGCTACATACTCCACAGGATATATTTGAATGACAACTTCTCTGAAGTTGTGGTCTCTTCCAAAATATGTATTTGACTTATAATAGACACTAAAAATATTTTGACACTAAAAATATTAATTTCACTTTTTTATCTGACTGTTCATGTCATCAAAAAATTATTTCAGATAAGATCTAGTATGTGTATGCAACCACATATTTGATTTTCTTTCTTTCTTTCATTTCTCCTATAGTAAATATTTTTCATGAAGAATGTTAAGAAGAAAAATGTGTCACAATAAATTTCTACCTTAATTCCATTTAAATATTAAAGAAAGAAAAGTTCGGAAGCACATTCTCAGACATATTACTTCATAATGATTATCTTGGATAGAGCCAGGTTTCCCTTGACACTATTTGCCATTTACCAGAGCACATGTGGGATATGTTTTAAACTAGATTCTTTACTTCTTGAAAGCAATAAACAGATTCTAAACTCCCTTTTAATTTTTGGTACTAAGTAATGTGTACCCTCATATTGCACTTGCAGTTTGATTGCACTATGTTTCTAAATGAATGCTATTTCTAAAAGACTATTTGAAAAAAAAATCAGTTCACTGTTTTGAGCCTTTAGTGGAATCCAAAGCAATTATAGGCCCAGTGTTTTCAGCTTTCTCCTGGTGCTTGACACTGTACAAATGCCAGTATCCAGACAAAATATGATAGATCACAAGGTGATGCACATCATTGGTACATAAATAAAATGACTGGGGGCCACCATCCCTAGACGACTTCATGATGGGGCTGGTCACCAGGAAGACCCAGAATATAATTAGAGGGCTGAAACTTTTAACCCATTTCCTCAACCTCCAAAGAGGAGAGGGGCTGGAGTTGAGTTAATCACCAGTGGCCAGTGATTTAATCAATCAATTGTGCTCATATAGTGAAGCCTGCATAGACACTAAAAGGAAGCCAGGCATAGTATCCCACACCTCTGATCCCAGCATGCTAAGAGGCTGAAGCAAGAGGTCACAGTTTGAGCCCAGTCTAGCCAATGTTTTTTTCAGTACCAGGGATTGAACTCAATATGCTGTGCTTGCCAGGCAATAATCTAGGCAATTTAGCAGCTTGGTGAGACCCCATTTCAAAGCAAAGAAGTAAAGAGGGCTGAAGATGTAACCCTGAATTCATTTCCTAGAACTGTGCCCCCCAAAATGTCTGGGTTTAGAGAGATTCTAGTCTGGTGAGCACAACCACAGGCCAGGGGAGCAGTGTCCCCCAGCTCCACGGGCACAGAAGCATGCACGCTCAAGAGCTTGCAGTCTTCCTGCCATCATCTCTCCTGGCCATTCATTGATATCCTTTACTCTGACCTTTAATCTGCAATCTAGCAAATGTGAGAAGGTGTCTTCCCAAATTCTGTGAGCTGCTTAATCAAACCTGAGGAGAGCTCATGGGTACCTCGACAATAGCCATCATCAGGCCTGGAGGCTCAGCCCTGTGATGGACATCTGCAGTGAGAGGAGGGGGTTCTTTGGGACCAAGACCTTAACCTGTGGGATCTGACACTCTCTGAACTAAAAAGTCAGAATTTAATTGAATCTGGGGACATCTGGATGGTGTCTACTGGAGAACCACAGAGTTTCTGTGTGGAAACAAGCCCTATGAACCTGGCATCAGAGGTGTGTTGAGTAGTTGTCTGAGCATAGAAGACTTGCGTGCTGGCCATCCATATCCAGCTGGCTTCTCAGAGACTGCCTTAACTCCCACTATGTCCTGTGGAATGTGAAGAACCCACCAGTTGCTCTCATCAGTACAGCACTGCCTCGCTCTTCTCTGAGAAAGGTATGAATTGCTATTTGAGTCTATTAGGTGCTATTAAGTTAGACATGCACACAGTGCTTCCTGGGAACAGGAGGATATTTGAGAACTGGGACCCTCGTAGCTCTGTCCTCCTCTAGATCATCTCAGTAACAACTAACTGCTACTACGACCTCAGAACAGTGAGCCCTAGGAACACTGCCCTGCCCTGTAGGACCTTGGCCAAAAGAGAGAACCCTCCAGGAACATAGCTGTGATCCTGCTGTGGGCCTTATTCCTTGGGTTGTGCAAAACACAAATATAATGAAATCAGCTATGGTCTGAGTGACTTTCTAAGATACCCTATGTGAACAATCAAATGGTTTGATGCACTTTAAAATAATCAAGTCAGCCACATCTAAACTGACTCAGTAAATGTAATATATACTAGTGAAAAAGTTGATAGGTATATTTGGTAAATGTGAAATATTTCAACCACAAGTGCCTCACCTCTTTGTCTGTCTTAACCCTGCCAACTCAGATAGGATCCTCAAGAAAATTAAGTATGGCTGTTGAACAAGGTAAGTTTACTACATAAATGATGCAAATATTATATAGAATGTCTTAAAATTCTAGATTAGATACACTGTCACAGCCCTAGTAAAGCAAAATGTTCCTAGGTGCTCCTCCATGGCTGAGCAATACGGTAGAGTCCCAGCTGGGGGCTGTACATTTCAGGAGTGTGGATATGAAATAAGGATAAAGTCCTGAGTTCTCCTTAAAGTCTTATGCCCCACATAGAGCTGTGATAGAGAGGCCTAAAATTTTTTTTCATCCACCTCCAAATTCCCTATGGGTCTTAAGTGTGTTCTGTAAATGAGGAAGGTAGAATTTTTCTTTCTCCTTTGTCAGAGGATTTTCCCAAACCCACACTCCACCCAAGCACTTAATGTTAAAAATTCAAATTTTATTCAGGGACAAGGAACAAGATTATAAAGCAGTTGGTTCAGTGGAAGGATTCTGTTCTGAGTGGAACCAGACTGAGGTTCTACCTGCAGTTCTAGTGTTAATTCCCTGGGACCTACAGGAACATCACGTTATCCCTTCTGGCTGCAGGTCCCTTGACCCTTAAATGAGCAGATGCACACTTCCCTGCTGCCCGCACAGCTGCACTGGAATTGTACTCAGTGGCATGGGTGTAAATATTAGAATTTATATGAGATTCTGTACAGTGTTTCAAAATACCTTCAGGTTAAGTCTATAATTTTTTTATGGCAACTAGATAATTTTTCAAGAAAATCTTAACTGTAACCATGGCAAGGATTTTGAATATTCTTTGTAACGTCAATTCTGGTCATGTCTCTTACACACACACACACACACACACACTCACTCACTCACTCACTCACTCAATGCTTCCTCCTCCCCAACATGTCATGCACAACCTTCCTCTGCTCCTCTTGCCTCCCTGTCCAGTCAGATCCCTCCAGCCTTGGTCCTCAGACACAGCTCCTTTACTTCTCAGCACTTGGCACATTGTAACTGCCCTTATGCTTTTGCGACTCTTCTGTAACACCACTGAGATTCCAAGCTCCATGAAGACGGATGCTTTGTCACTTTTGTCTTGAGGTGCAGCCTTAGCCTTCAGCACAGGAAGGACCTGTATCTGAAGATCCACAAGCACCTTGACAGTATTAAAAAGGTGAGTTCAAAAAACATGGACCTTTCCAGCATGATCTACAGATCATTTCAAGGGTTAATTGTCTCACAAAGTCTTATTCAATATCTCTAGCACGCTAAGTAATGTCCTAGGCAATAGGGCTAAGTAATAAGCATGACATGTACATTCTGTCTCCAGTCCAGTATAAGTTGATCACCAGATTTTGTATAATTTCTGCTAGTCGAGGACCCAGAACTGATGAATTCCACCATTTCTGCATCTTTGGTTTTCTTTTTCATTTATCACACAAGAAGATTTGATAAAATGATCTCTAAACTCTTCTCCAATTATCTATCATTAATTTCTAGATGTTCCTGTTCTAAAGTAACAGCTCATCAAATGGTTTTCAGCTCACGAGAAGTTGCCATTTTCAGATGCATATTTAGTGAGCTGCTGCTCTTGAGTCTTCAGGAGCAACAGTATGACCCTGGAACCCAAACTCTTTAAAAACTACTGACCTAAAAAGTCCTAAAGAAGATTAGGCTCCTATTTGTTTTAATAGGGACATTTTTCAACTAGTAAATAATAATCAGACAAGTCCATAATGCAAAAAAATAAAGTTAAATATATTTTTGTCTTTCTGTCATAAGATAAAATTTTGTATATTTTAATTGAGGGGAGTTAATCATGAAAAATATTGCATCAAAAATTTGGAAAAGCTGTCAAGGATAAAGACAAAATAGCTTTCATACAAAACTTTTAGTCACCCTTAAATTTAGGAATGGCATACAAAACAATATCTATGTTATTTTAATGTGGAAATAACTTTAGAAACTTATAATTTTCAGCATTTTAATTTTTTTTAAATTTTATTTATTTATGTGTGTGTGTGTGTGTGTGTGTGTGTGTGTGTGTGTGTGGCCAGCTCAGCCCACCAGGGGGCGGGGCTGGCTGGCATGTGGTGCTGGGGGATTGAACCGCGGTCCCTGTGCTTTGCTTTAGCTTAGCTTGTTCTAAGTAGGTGTTTAGACCACTGAGCCATCTCACCAGCCCCAGCATTTTAATTTTTAAGCATATGAAAATAAGGGCTGAGGGGTAAAATAATTTGTCTGCAGTCAGGGAATCAATGACAGTGCCTGGTGTGAATTCATCTGGTTGTGGGTGGGAGGAGTGAGGTATGAATTGCAAGCTAAACATGAGTCCACAGTAGATGTTCTACCAGTTGGCCATCCATTTCTAGGATACACTCTATTTTGAAAACACAAAACTTTACCAAGAATACTGAAGTTAATAGTCAAGTTTTCAGCCCTGGTTGTTGAAGAGCAAAATGAGAGAAGGGTGCTCCCATGAGAGGGAGCCTTGACTGAAGCTAGCAGGGGGATGGAAGGGACAGGACCTTGGAAAGCTAGAGGCCAACACTGGTTTCATGTACAGTATTCACACTGAGGTACACCCCTAGCTCTGCTTCATTTTCCTTTTAAAGACAGGCTCTTCCCATGTTGCTAAGTTGCCCAGGCTGGGCTCAAACTTGTGTGTCATCCTTCTACCTCAACCTCCCAGTACATTTATTTTTAAAAGTAAAAGAGGTTTGGGGCTGGTGAGATGGCTCAGTGGTCTAAAGCACCTACTTAGAAAAAGCTTAGCAAAGCACAGAGACCGCGGTTCAATCCCCCAGCACCACATGCCAGTCAGCCCCGCCCCCTGGTCTGCTGAACTGGCCACACACACACACGCACACACACACAAATAAATAAAAAAAAAGTTAAAAAAAGAAAAGTAAAAGAGGTTTTCTCAGGCATCATTTTTTATTTATTCTCATGGTTTTTCTCTTTCTCTTTCTTCTTCTTCTTTTTTTTGAAGGTTTTACATTTTATTAAGTCTTCTTGTGGCAGTTCCTGCAGACAGGTACTGCAGAATCTCTCCTCCTTCAGCTCCAGTCTCCAGCTTGCTTTTTGCCAGCACCAACGTTATCCTCTGAGCTGCCCCTGACTTTCTTCACTCTGTTCTTGCATTCCTTCCACTGCTTTCTTGAGGTCTTTTTCTTCTCATACAGACTGTGTCTTGCAAGTCTATGTTTGGGCTCATTTTTCTTCGCGTAATCCAGGGAACCATAAATCATGCCAAAGCCAGTCGTCTTGCCACCACCAAAATGGGTTCTGAATCCAAACACAAAAATGACATCTGGGGTGATCTTTTACATTTTGGCGAGTTTTTCTCGAATTTCTGTCTTAGGTACTGTTGCTTTCCCAGGGTGAAGGACATCAGTGACCATTTGTTTCCTTTGAAGAAGTCAGCTAGTCATAAACTTCCAGGTTTGGATAGTTACTGTGTCATTCATGATGGCAACAGATCCTCAGATAGCCAGGGAGGAAAAGAGCTCTCATGTTTTCTTAAATTTGAAAAATGCTCAAAAAAAGAAAGTATAAAAACTTCCTTTATATGTCACAAGAAACCAGCCCTTTGTCTATTACCATGGTCACATGTATCCCAGGTCCTGTGCCTAAATATTTTGGAGCAGAAGCTAACAGCTCTCCTAATTCCTGAGCAATAGCCTGACATACAGATTCTCTGGCTCTTTAGCACAAGGTCTCTCCGGGGCCCTTGGTTGTGTGTCATTGCCAAGAGTCATAATGGGGAAGGGGAGCTAGGAAAAGAATATGCTTTTTTTGTATAGGTGAAAAAATTGAAAATGAATGCTGTCATAAGCCTTGAGAGCAACTGACCCCAGCTAACTTAGCTCTTCCTCCATGTTCCTGAGGACGTGTGCTTCACAGACAAATGTGGCAACCCATACTTGAATAAATGTAAGAACTAAGGACAAATATTCTCCTTGGGGTATGACTATGAGGATGGCTGGATTAATCCCAGTTGAGGACGGATGGATAATCCCAGTTGATGAAAATATTTAGTTAAGCAGCACACCGTGTTAATAGACCACACCAACTTAGATTCTTTTAACCCAAATGTGATTTCAATTTCTTTAAAAAGTAAATTAAGCTTCCAGATCTTAGATTCTAATACTTATTCCATTAAAAGGAACCAAGGTGCCTTGGAGAAATAAGTAATTCCAGGACAAAACAGAAAATAGGCAAGATGAGCCTGCAGGAACTTGTACACACCAGAAAAGAGGCACACAAAAACAGTAGTATTTTTTTTCATTCCACAATCATAGGGGTATGCCAAAGAGATGGGAAAACTGCAATAATTCGCAGCTGTGAGAGTTGGAACTGTTTGAACAACAAAATAAGTAAAATAATATTGAGTTATAGCTCAATACTAAATATCCATAGAATAAATATCTATAAGTCTATAATGATATAAATAATTTAATAAATTAACTAATGGAGAAATAATGACAAATCTCTCTTGCATAAAAATTCCTAATAAATTATATAGATAGTTTGCTCTGAATACAGGGGAACATAACTCTCCACTTCTTAAATGTAGGCTGCCCTCAGAACAGCCTTTCAAAAACTGTTAGATGGCATAGGGGAAGGTTTAGAGGAAGGAAGGATGGCATTAACAGGAAATACTTGAGAAAGGCTACCTCAGTCTGGTGAGCAAGGTGAAGCTCAACAGTGGATAGTGCAGTCCATCCATCCATCCATACGGTGCAGTGGGTACTTGCTCCCCTAAGCCTCCAGCCCCTGTCTAATCATAAAAAGGAATACCAAACAGATTCTAGTAAAGGGGCTATAATACTCCCCACCGGCATTCCTTGAAAATGTTAAGAATAAAAACAGGGAAATTTTGAATACTGTCAGGGCCAAGAGGAGCCCAAAGAGACAGGCTAGATCTACAAGTGACATGGTATTCTGGATGGGATGCTAAAAGAAAATGGGCAATAAGTAAAAATTGAGAAAATCTAATAAACTATGGACCTGGGTTAATGTGGGAAATACTGGTGCATCAGTTAAGGTAAATGTACCATGTTTATACATTTAATCTTAATACAATGTGTTAATAATAGAGAAAGTTATTTACCAAGGAAGTAGACAAGAGTTGTCTATATTCTCTGCTGTTTTGTGAATCTAAAATTGTTCCATTCATTACAACATGAAGTATGAATCATAATAATTTGGGGAAAATAGGTGTCCAACTCCTGGACCCAAGCAACTCTCCAGCCTAAGCCTCTCGAGTATCTGAGACTACAGGTACATGCCATCATGCTGGGCTAGAGCCATATCAAATTTTTAACTATCAAAATGGCCTGTTTATTCTGCTTCTCAAACCTGGTTCCTAAAAGAAGTGAGGATTTTCAGGTTGGTGATGATCCTGGCATCTATGCCCTTTCACCCTGGTAGTGAATTTAAATTACCTAATGCCATTCTCATTAACATAAACCAAAGCTTCTGTCCATAGGCATCAGTAACAGTTTAAAACCCTATCATAGGACTGGAGATAAGGCTCAGTGGCACAGGGCCTGCCTGGCAAGCACAAGGTCCTAAGTTCGATTCCCACCACCACAAGTAAATAAATAAAAAACAAATCCCTCCAAGAATGTAAATCTAGGGGCCGGGGAGATGGCTCAGTAGAATAAGCACTTCCCTGGCAAGCGCAAGGGCCTGAGTTCAATCCCAGGTTCCACCAAAAAAAAAAGAATGTAAATCTTTTTTTAAAACATTTACAAGCAGGAAAATTTCATATAACCAAGCCATTTAGTTGCATTTTTGCACTTGCCATCAAATACCTCTCTTTCATAAAAGAAAGCACAGTTGGTACCTTTTTCTCTTCCAAGGTACTTGGATGACTCTGACAACACAAACTTAAGTGAAACGGTGACTATAACTGACTTAACACATTTGGAAAACTTAACGCAATGAATTATAGAATTTCTTTATTTTATTTTCCTTACATTTCACTTGTTACTACTAGCATTTTTGGGATGCTAAAAATGAATGTGGTTTTTAGAAGAGATATAAACTTGAATTAAGAAAGGAAAAATGAAA
>NW_004524720.1:5554645-5558837 GCF_000260255.1 Octodon degus
ATATATATATATTCAAAGCTTCTAAAATCCTGATAAGCACCAGGAGGACTCCTGCTTGGCCTGTAATGCTAGCAGCTTAGAAAGGTGAGGCGTAAGGATGGCAATTTTTAGGCTGACCTAGGCAACTCTGAGAAGACTTGCACCAAAATAAAAGTTTTAAAAGGCTAAGGCTGTGACTCAATGATAGAGCATGCTTGCTGAGTGTGTATAAGACCCTGAGTTCAATTTCCAGTACTGCAGCTAAATAAATGATCCACCGCAGTACACCAGGAGGACAGCACGAAGGCTCCCAGGGAAGCCCTGCCTGACGGGGCTGCAACCCAGAAGCTGGAATAGACCTGACAGAGTCAAAGGTCAGTCTCTACTAGTTTTGTTTTTAATGCTGTTTTCAGGACAGTAGTTCATCTTGGTCATTCAATTCAAAGCAGGCTGATTGCGTGCTGCCTGACTGAACCCCTTGGCCATGGAAGCAGCAGGCCCAGGGTACAGGAGCACAGGTGTGAAGAAAGGAAGCCCTGGCTTGCTTTTCCTCTGCTGTGTTCCACACTGACTCTGATCTACAGAGTCTGAAAAGCCCTGGGGTTGGCAGGGTCTCTGGTAAATGCAGGTTATCAACTGAAATTTTTAAAACTCAAAGGCAGCAGGTAATTCTTCCTTAGTCAAGGTGGTTTCTGCCAGAGCACTAGACGCTACAGACAGCCAGAGAAACCCATGAAGATCAACACTTCATTCTGAAGTGCCCAAATAGGATGTAGAAATAGCCATAGGCCCTCTCAGCCAGCTCACCTCATCACACAGACCCTGGTCCACAGCAGGGGTGAGGTGGAGCCAGGGGGCAGCAGATGACCTGAGTGCCACACTGGCCCTTAGGCTGTTGCAACTGCTGCCTGTCAGTTTCTTCATGTGCAAAATAAAGCTACAGATACTTGACATCCATCACAATAGATTCCCTCTTCTTCACCTCCTCCCCCAAAGATGGAGATCTTAAGATAGAATGGATAACATATGACTTTGTAGTATTGTCTAAGTAGACAAATAGTACTTGTTAATAACAGTAGCACTGTTATTAACCAAGGTCTACTGACACTGTCGCTGAACATCGGCCGGAACAGTTCACCTCCCACACTGACATATGTGGCTGCATTTCTTCACCATTTGCCCAGCCTCATGTATCCTTCAGTAGCCCCCATTTTTCCCTGCTAGGAAGAGGCATCCTCAGACATTCCTGCATGTAGACTCAAAGAGCTCCCATCCTTCACTTGGTCAATAGCCACTAAATTACTTTAAAGCAGAAAAAGACCATACTAGCCATCAGGGCTATTCTCTTAATTTTAAAGAGGAGACAGTAGAGCTTCAAACGTTTAATCTACCCACTGATTGGAGGCAGAATGAAGATCAGACCTCCTGAGAGTGTTTGCCAGCATGTGGATCCCGATCAGAGCTCTTTACTATGAAGTATAGACTCCTCCATGCTAATTATTTGGGCAGAAAAACTGTGGATGCTGAAGAAGCACAGTAGGCTCATCTAACATGTGAAGGAAGGACAGGCATGGAAATGTTCCCTGACAGCTTCTAGTGGTGCGGCCTTCCACACAGATGTTCACTGAGTGCTCGGCAAAGTGAATGAGAACTTGAGGGGCCTTTCTCAAAACCATCATCACTGGTACACCACAAATGACTTGAAAATTTGATTCCTAGTAGAGCAGAAATTTATTCCTTCTCAAGAAATTTGGAGGGCCAGGGAGATAGTTGGGGCCTGGGAGATAGCTCAGGAGAATAAGTGCTTGCCTGGCAAGTGCAAGGGCCTGAGTTCAATCGCCAGTTCCACCAAAAACAAAAAAACAAAAAAGAAATTTGAACCTCTCAGAATTAACTTCACAGTCTTCATGTGCTACTAGGAGAAAGTTTCTGTGCGTGTGCAGACAGAGAAGGCAAAGGCCCACTAAGGATCAGAGCGAACCAATAGAGTTCTGATCCCAATTCCAGATATTCCTTGAGAAAAACAACTATCACGCACTAACACTTGCCCAGGCACATAGTAAGACACAGCTCATGCCATCATGGATAAAATATGACATTTCTGGTTCCCATTAAAGACCAATTGTGCAATGGGAGAAAAATGGAGGGTCTACAACTAAATCCAAATTCCTATCGAAGTGCGGCACAATGTAAACGACATCACATTAAAAGCGTAGAAAGGAAACAGGTTATTTAAATAATGGTAATGGGGAAATAGAAAAGACCCAGTTCGATCCCTACCTCACTTTATAAACAAAAATAAATGGGTTTAAAGCCTTAGTTAAAAATAAGCTATTGGGGGCTGGGGAGATGGCTTAGGGCCTGAGTTCAATCCCCAGTTCCGCCAAAAAAAAAAAAGAGCTACTGGACTGCGGAAGGGAAATAGGAGAATTGGTTAGTGATTGTGGGAACAGGAAGGATTTCTTGAGTATGTCAGAAAAAGCAATACCTGCAAAGCACGGAAGTTTGGTGATTGCACCAAACTTAAAGGTCCCTGTTCCACAAAATACGCTGCAGACAGACCTACAGGTGACAGACAGACAGAAGATAATCCCAATGCAAGTAACCTAGAAAAAATTACTAGCCACAGTATAAATCATGTAAAACTCACAGAAATCAGTAAACGAACACAAGAGAGGCAGTACGATAGGAAAACAGGTGGGGGAGGGAGGATACTCGCATTGCTGAGGAGGAATCTGGACAGCTGATGTAAAGTGGTGTCCTTAGGATGGGTAATCAGACAATTCCAAATCACATCAGCTCACAGCTAAACTGACAGAAATAGATTAATAAATACCGTCATGAACAAGCAGGTGGGGAAACAGAACTGGAGACTGCAAGCATTGCATCTGCACAGCCATTCTGGGGAGAAATCTGCGTAGTACAATCATGTAAGTACGTGCCTCATAGCGCAAAAGTTTCTGGGTGCACGCCCCCAGAGAACTGAAGGAACACATACACGTGCAGAGTGTTAGAGTAGCCCAGTCAGAGGAAAGCAGTCTGAAAGCACCATTTACACATACAGTGGTCTCTTATTCAGGGGTCAAAAGATGAACAATGAAAAAACAAATTGCTGAGAAAACAATATATGGAGTTCAACCTTTTATACTATACAATATTTAAATTAAGTTCAGAGCATGTAGGAATAATATTTTTTTTTGTTTTTTATAGGCATTCTGAGGCAGAAGGCTGCTACCCACTACGCCCATGGGAACACGCACCCCATGGGGAGCCAGACAATTGGTAATGAGGCTGAGACAAAGGGAAGTGAAATAAAAGGATCTGAAACCAGAATTATTCTTGCAATGTGGCACAAACCAAGGAGCTGCTTGGGTCATATTAATGCAATTTTCTGTCCTTAGAAGCCAAAACAGTTCAAATGACAGAGAACATTTTAAATTGGGGTGAGGGGAGAAAAAAAAATAAATGACCTAGTTTATAGACAGTTATCATTTAAAGGGGGTTTAACCTGCAACACACACAAGTCAGGAATTTCTTTGGAAGGGTGGGAAGCTCCTCTGCCAGCCCTTTCATAGCAAGGGTAATTGAGTGTTAATTCTGCTGACCTTATTTGCAGTAGCTCCTCTATCCCCGGAGCATCCCCAGCTGTCAGGCAGCATGCTTTACATAGCTGTCGACTTAATGTTTTTCTTTTGACTGAATTTTTTACCTGAGGCATTTCAGTCCTGTAACTTCAGCAATCAATTTAGGCCCAAAGCAGCACTGGGCCTCAGTTCCCTCGAAGCAGGTATTTGCATGCGAGCTAACAGCTTAAGCACCAGGGAAATGAGCTCCGTCCAAACAGATGTGAGGAGCAGAGCTGTCTGCTAAATCACGATGCAGCTAATTTGCCTGTCACCACTTCACACTTGTGCGTGAGCGAGTGGAAGTGGGAGACTGAGTGTGAGCTCGCGTGGCCTGGCACACAAGCGCTCAAATTTTTACACTTGCTTTTTAAAGTTCTATGCTATTTTTTCCACGTTATTTGCTTTAATGATCCTAATCCAATGTTTTAAGAACTAATCTGCCATAAAAGGAGAAATAGTTTGAAATGTAATCCGAGATGAATTATATTGAGCAAATTAGAATCTAGGTTTTAAATGTTTTTGACAACCCAATTTCTTTCTAAGACATGTGTTATTAAGAAGCAGAATACAACTTCCACAGGAAATAT
>NW_004524720.1:5558937-5561359 GCF_000260255.1 Octodon degus
TATATATATCTCAGATATGATTTTTAACCTCTAAAAGTAAGTGACACGGAAGCTCTTCTTTTGGTCCTTCAAGGGTATAGGTTAAAATACTTGTTTGGATGATGGGAGCAAATCAACAGCATCATTTATTATATCCAGATCTTTTAACCAAGGGAGCAATTGTCATACTCAGTTCTATTATTTATGGAAAGAAGTGGCCAGGACTCTAATCAGAAGTGTCTTGTATCCTCCTAGATGTGTTATGGACTAAAAATAATCAAGCCTAAATGTGACCAGCATATAAAGAATCTCAGATCCAGATACTGAAGGGTATTGGAATGAGAACAAACAGTCCACCTCCTAGCTGTAGCCAGAGGAGACGAGCCCCAAGGTCCCCTGCTCAGCAGCCTCAGGGTGGCATCAGTATTCCTAACTGCACCAAGCAGATGCAGCAGGTGATTCTCTACTGTAAAAAAAAAAAAAAAAAAAGACAAAGTAATTTTTTTTTTTACCCCACTGGTCTGCAAGCACTACTGTGAAAGAAGTCATTCCTTAGTAAAAAGCAATGTATCCATTTATGGAAGACGAGAAGAACCTTTGAGTCTTTAAAAACTAACATGCATAATATAATACTGTCTGGAAACTGAACCAAGCAGGTTTCAGCCCACCCTGCTGAGCATGAGCACAGAAGATACAGAGAAATAAGGCAGGCGTTCTGTGAGCTGCTGAACTACGAGAGATGATGGGAATTCTTAGCAGCCACGAATGCTGTACCAGGAGTCACATGAAGAGACTCATTTAGGAACAAATGTGTGCAAAAGGCTAAGGATCGCCATGAGTGGGGACTCCTGGGTAGGCCTCGCTAGGCAAGCGGCACCTGGCAGGAGAAGCACCTGCAGGCTGCTGTCCCCACAAACCTGTCCTCCTTCCCTGAATGTTTGGAACACTGCAGGGAGAAGGTGCCCATTGTGGCCATGTAGGATGTTTTTACAAAGCTGTATATTTTTATAAAGGCCAAGTAGACCATTTTACACTGAGCTACTAAGCTGCTAAGTAGCTAATAAATCTGCTAAGATGAGGACACACAGGAGGTGGCGTTCAGAGAGACCAAGGAGGGCTGAGGGGCTGCTTCTCCATCTGTAAAGTGCATGGGGTTCCTGGGAGTAGGATGACATGCAGGAGGGGATGAAGGCTGCAATTCTAACCACCACATAGATGTAGGCCTCACTGATGGGCTAGGTCAGTCACCTTTTCCTGGCTGTGACAAAATATCCAAAGACAAAAACTTGGAAGATGAAGAGTTAGTTTGGCTCATGGTGCCAGAAGTTCTAGAAGGTTCAGCTGGCTCCTTTGTTTTTAGACCTGTGGTGAGGCAGAACACCATGGTGGAAGGGGAACATCATAGCAGGAAAGAGGGCGCCAAGAAGAGAGAGGCCAGAAAGAAGACACAGTTCCTGAGGGTCACATTGTGGATCCGCTCTTTCTTTCTTTCTTTCTTTCTTTCTTTCTTTCTTTCTTTCTTTCTTTCTTTCTTTCTTTCTTTCCTTCCTTCCTTCCTTCCTTCCTTCCTTCTTTCCTTTCTTCTTTCTTTCTGTATTTAGTACAGAGTGTACTGGGTCTCACTACACAGATCGGACTCGTAGTGATCCTCTTGTCTTCAGCCTCCCAAGCGCTGGGATGACAGGCGCACCTCACTATGCCCATTCTCAATTGCTGTCTCTGTGTGCCCTGGGGTCAGGGGTGGCATAGCACATTGGGGATCAAACCCCAGTCCCTGAGCTTGCCTAAGCAGGCACTTTAGTCCGCTGAGCTATCTGGCCAGCCCTCCACTCCCTTTCACTAGGCCGTCTCCTAAGTTTCCATCTTCTCCTGATAATGCCTTCAAATTATTAATTTGTCAAATTATGAATTCATATTCTTACTCACTGCTGAAGCTAAAGGCCCCATAGTCCAGTCACGGCCTCTAACACCCTACCTCTGAACACTGTACCCTTTGTGAGATATTTCAGGTTCAATCCAGTATGTCTCGATGACACTTTGAGGACGGACTCTGAGAAAACACAGTAAGCAGGGAAAGTGGAAAATAGATGACAAAATGCTCCTATGCTGATAAGAAAGCAGGATGGAGGGAGTGAACAACTGCTTCAGCTCACTCAGAGAAATACGTTTCCTCCAGGTGTTAGGAGCACATCCCACACAGCCTGCATGCTCCATAACCGCTCTGTCCTGCTCCTTCTTCAAATCCTGCAGATTGGTCCTCAGTCCCACCTCCTCACTCAGCCTCCACAGCAGACACCACATCCTGCAAGGTGGACTTTCCAGTCTCCTTCCACCTCCTGTCTCTACTCTCATACTACAGTCAGGGTTTGGATTTTGTTCGCTCTTGTTTGAGCCACTACCTTGCCCCCTTAAGGATCTCTCTCTCTCTCTCTCTCTCTCTCTC
>NW_004524720.1:5561459-5578553 GCF_000260255.1 Octodon degus
CTCTCTCTCTCTCTTTCTCTCTCCCTCTGTCCCTCCCTCCCTCCATACATCCCTCCTTTGAAAATGGTCTCCCATCCCATCTGCTGCTGTTACTTTTTATCATAATTCTCAATCTTAGATGTGATCTCTATTATTTCCCTCTTAAAGTTCCTCCTACCTGATATGGCTTGCTATTCCCTAAAGTGTAGTGAGCAAGAAGAGCCTTGTAGAATCTGACTCCAGCATCTTCCTCTGGCCTCCTTTGCTGTTTTACACCCTCATTACTATCTTCTCAGCACGCCTTTCCTTCACAGGGACTCAGTCCTGTTCACCCTCTCCTGGATTCAGCCCCACCCCCTTGTCCCAAGCAACATCATCCCAGCTGTCAGTCTCTGCTCTGTTAAGGCCAGAAACCATTGCATCCTATAAAAACTAATGAAGTATGTGCTTTTCTCCAGAAATTTCTGGGTGTGATGCTTTTTGACTGAAAGAAGATAAGCAAGAGAGGGCTGTCCGTGATCAGAATAGTTTGCTTTAAGTTGCTTCAGCCAGAACTGGGATGCTAGCTTGGCTTTAGAGACAGGAAGGAAGACTGATGGACCTCTCATGTTCTACTGATTCCCACCCAAGTCATCAAATCAGAGAAGTCATAGTGTTGAGGCTGTGTAAATAAAAGCCTGGAAAGCTTTGACTTGGTCGTCAAGAGTAAGGTCTGAAGAGAAGATGATTTTTAGAGATGATAGTATATGTACAATATGCAGAGGACTGAAGGCAGCATACTGAGGAAAAGGGGGCTTTTGCATCATCTCAGCATCAAGGTTTTCACTTCTTGATTGCTTTGCTCTTATTGGGCCCTCAGAACAATTTAGAAACTTACAAGAATATTTTGAAACCTGGTTTCACTTGCCCCAGCAGTGGTATTGAGCATGAGGTGAAGAACTAAGAGGTCAGCGGTCATTGACCACCTCATACCTGCTTTTCCAGATAACAGCCACCGTTCACCAACACTCATACAAGTAGACATATCTGGACACCAGATGAAAAATAAAATGACACCTAAAGAAACGAAGTTCACAGCTATCAATTCCAGCCAATAATCTAATGTGGTTTTATGAGAAAAATGAAAAAAATACATACGTTCCCATAAGTTGTAAACATATTTTAAAAAAATAAACAAATACCTTTTGTGTGTTGAAGAAAGTGATAAATTTTTAATCCACTGTTAGAGTGCCTTCCTCTCAACTTGAAAATAGCAAAAACAAACAGCTGCTCATTTATTTGCCCACTCAACAGTCACCAAGCATGCAGTGAGTACTATGGTGATTTTAAGTCATGTTTACAAATCCTTGCCACTTCTAGCCCTCATGGAAGTTAATTTTCCTCCCCTTGGAATGTAGACTCGAACATAAAATTGTAAATGGATACAGCCATAGACTTGCCACAATAAAAAATATCATGTGTCTGACAATGGGAAGAATGCAGACGGCTGTGCTGAAAGCCCACCAGAGGCCAGGCGGCCAATCAGGAGATTTTTGAACTAACTTTCAAACATGATTAAGCATGAATTTTTGCTTAGCTACTTACCCATTTTTCCTATGACATATCTTGCAGTTCAGTTCTTCCAAAACGTCCTGTGTTCCTCTCTCGCCCACAGCAGCATTTTGCTGTCATCGATGGAGCTGTGATGCTCCCTTCATGACCCACATTCCCTCGTGGCAGCATCTGGTAATTGAGTGCTACTTGGTAGCTCTCAGCTGAATGGGTGGGCTCGCTCCATCACCAAGCCCCCGGCAGCTGCTTCCTGGTGATCCTGGGTGTGCTTAGTGGCTGCTGTTTGTTTTGACTGTTCAATCCAGGGTACTCTACACAGTATCACTAGTTCACCAATGCCTGACAAGCTTTATCCTAAAGCGAACGAGACAAGTGAAGGCATGCTCAACTTTTCCCTGAAGTAGAAGCATTCCTGGATTCTGAAGAGATGCTATGTAATAACAATTATACGATGCTTTCATCTTCAAAGCCCTATGAAAACATGATCTAATTAACCCTCACTGCCTATCTAGAAGGCAGGGAAGCATCATTAAGCTTGTATTTCAGGAGAAGAGATTGGAAACTACAAGTTAGATGACAAACCCTCCACCAGAAAGGGCCCACAGAGGTGCCAAAACTAGCAAAGAAGGACTCTCAGCCCTTATTACTAAGCTGGGGCCATGGGGCAGAATCAACACTGAAATTTTAAAATTGATTGCAAAGGTTGCATGCAGCATCTGCTCTTATGGTTCATCAGAGGATAGGAAAATAAATCATGCTCAGGCAGGGAGGCAGGATTCTGGGTGCTGGTGCTGCATTTGCCCGTCTGGCCGAGTGACCTCTCCATACTTTAAATTCCGCATCTGTCGAAGGGGCCCTATTAGTCTCTGATTCCCAACATATCACAGCACTAAAACAATTCATGAAAAGAGCACTCAGAAAATGAACTCTAATGAGGATCTACCATACCAATCATTTCAGCAGTCAGGAAAAATTGGAAGACATATGGGTCTTCATCCTCCCTCTTTGCAAAATGCCCACCTCAATTCTGCCAACCCCCCAGGGGGGCAGTGCTCCTCATCTTTTCCGCAGGCAGTGTCCTCAGGAGTCTCTTCTCTCTTGCTCTCCTTCAGCAAGGTGGTCTCAGAATCAGTCTCCCATGGCCCTGACACCATGGCTTACAAGTGAGGTAAGATTTAATAGAAACAAAGGGGACTTTGCATTTTAACTGAGGCTGAAAATCCTCTTCAGTCAAGATGCAGCCCTGAGTGTGTGGCTTCAGACTCCCAGGAAAGGGAACCAGGCAGTGAAGGGAACCGGGCTGGTGCGGTTCCAGCCTCGTGCCACCCATGCACACAGCAGCAGCAGCAGTGCCTGCTGACCTCCTGCTGGGGGTCAGGCCCTGCTTTGGCAAACAGCCTACTGCTAAGAAATCATTTTGTCTCTCTATGCCTCAGTTTCTTCATCTCTACAATGGAAATGTGTGCACCCTCTCAGGTTATTGTGAAGATTAAATGAATTAATGCCCAATAAGTACACAGCACACTGCCAGTTAGAGAATAATCATCAACACAGTTGCTGTCACTGCAGACACCAATCCATCCCAACTGGCATGCAGTCAAGTGGTGCTCAGCAGGGTGCTCCCACTTCATGCACAGACAGAGAGACAGACCCTCGGACAGTGAGCAGATGGCGGAGCCAGGATTCTTGCAGACACCCACACTGCATGAAAGGGCATGGCTCTTAAATTCTGGATCCTTCATGCCTGGAGGCAGTGGCAAGAGGCTCCCAGCTCCCTAATAGGATCAAGTCCAGACTTGCTCCCACCAAATGTACAAGGTTCTCTGCCCCTCCCTGTCTTGGAATCCTTACCTCTGAAGCAGACACACTGGCCATGAAGATCACCTAATGGGCTCCACAGACATTTTCAGAATTCTGAAATGTAAGGAATGGTTGACACCCACATCAGCTGCACTGGGGCAGGGCAGCTTTAAGGAAGACATGAAAACAAGGCCCTCCAAAGGTCTTCGAAAGTCACCTGTGCTGTGCTGGCTCCTCAGTTAACAAGACAATTGGCAGCTCAACCAGGCTCCAGGGTTGGAACCCAAGCATCAGCCCAGGGTACCCCAGAGCTCTGCAAGCTGACATCCCCCAGCAGTTCACCCTAGAACTTGAGGAGCTCACAATCATCCTGTTTCTTGTGTGTCATGGCTCCTGCCCTCCCAGGAGGGCCGTGAGGGGCCCTTTCCGGGGTCCATAGGATATAAGCTCCTTAGCTCCCAGCCAGAGCTCAGCCTGTGTGCTTTTGCTGTTTGATGGCATGGCAGTCCTGAAGTCCCCAAGGTGCTGGGTCCACTCTTGGCCAGCACCCTGTTGAGACCAGGGAGACCACACAGCAGACCGTGTGAGATACTCTGTCCTTCAACTTGCTGGAGCCCTGCTGTCCTCAGTGTACCACCTTTTGAATTCCCAAGGACAAACAATCCAGACAGTAAGATGATGTGGACATAATTTTCATGTTACTGATTACTTTTTAATGGCAGCAAGTCTCCTTTCACAATGAATCAGAATGATCTCTTTTAAAAATCAACACTTTCCTACCCTGTGATTTGGCTAGCAAGAGCCACCACCACTCCTATCCCAGGATAAGAACACACACGAAACAAAGGGCACCCTGAAAAGACAGCATCTGGCATCAGCCCCTCTGCCCTCCACCTGCAGCACGGCCAGGTGCTGAGCGGGCCCAAGTAAGGAGGGCCAGGGATAACTACACTGGCAGCTTCTGAGCTGCCCCTGGGGTCTGTCACACTTCAGGCTGCTAGGATGAACACTGCTTCCTGTCCTCCCAGCTTGATTTCACTTCAATTTGCACATACCTTTCAGCTCATGAATAATGTACCTATTCAAATCTGTCACAGGATGCAGTGGGTTTGGGGGCCACTTCATGGCAGAGGTGAGTGATTTTTCAGACTCTGACTTCCCGCTGCTTTCCCAAATGCTGCCCCTGGTTCTCAGTCTGTGCCGCATTGTCACAGTGTTACCATTTAACATGTAGCAGAGAGGTTCCTGTGTGCCCCACACTCCAGCAAATGAATAGAAACATAATGTTCCTGCCAAGTCGATTTATCATTTAGCAGAGTGAGCAAGAGAAGAAACAAACAGTAGGGGAAGATGCGCAACTCACAGTGAGGTTAGACCATGGCGAAACTGGGCCAGAAGTCTTTGTTGAGCAGCCTTCTGATACCTCCCACGGGCAGCCGCTTCTCCGAGGGGGACTATTGTGGGTAAGCTTTAAGGATTTTTTTTTCCCAAAATAAAGCTCCCTCTCTATTTGGGACATCCCCTAAAACACGGTTCTCCTCCTGCCCCAGGCAGCCTTACCCATTCTGTGACCCTAACCACAACCCCTGCTCCCTCCACCTGTCACCCCATCCTATCATTTAATCAGGAAAGAAGGAGGTTTCAGAGCTTATCCCCCTGAGGGGAATACTCAGCACATCTTTTTCTTTCTTTTTTTTGTGAGCACAGACTTTTTGTGTCTCTGGGTCCCTACATCCAAAAGTAAGCCAATGCCACCTTCTGGCATTTTTCTCCTTAATTGGCTACTGGGTGACATTAGTATCCTCAGCTGTCCTGATTTTTTTTTATTTTAAAGTAAGTATTGATAACAATGATTAAGCAAGTCTAAAAGTCTAAAATTATAGGGTGGAAGAAAAGAAAGAAAAGCGTGGATCTGGCAAGATTTCACCAAAAAAAAAAAAAAGGTCTTAGAAAAGGTGAGTCTTAAGATCAGCATAGAATGGGAGCTACCAGGTAAGCTGAGGTACCTGGCCCAGCTGGGGGGTGGCTCCATGCCTGAGCTGCTAGAAGCAGGGAGACTGAGCATCTCTACAGGGGGCAGAATATCCCAATTCAGATATCAGAGCATAAGCTTCGGGACCCACCTTCCTGGAGCCTGCTGGGACTCTAGCTGAAACCCCAGTTTGCCCTCTACCAATGACTCAGAATTCTCAGGTTCTCCCTAAAGGGCCTCCATGGCATTTCCTACCCACAGGACCAATTGTCTTAGTAGCACACATGCAGTGAGCACTCACAGGTGAGAGGCACGCTGGGTGCTTGCCAAGAAAACAGCAGGTTTTCTCTGGTGTCTCACCCTTGGACATTTCAGCCAACAAGTCTCTGCTGCCTTCCAGCCTCCAGGGACCCAGGCTGTGGCAGAGGCCCCTCTCCTTCAGCAGCCTGTCCTCTGTGCTCTTAGCTGGTTAACAGCAACTGGTCCACCTGCTGTCCCAGGGCCTGGCCTTTGGACCTGAACAGGGTTCCAACTGCCAGACATTCACACTTGACCCTCTTGGAAACTCTCACTCCCTCTGCCCAGAAGTGGCCTGAAGCAAGTCTCCAGGGACAAGGACACACAGCCTGTGCATCTAGCCTCAAGGTCTGCAGACGTCTATTGCAACCTGTAAAAGAAAGACCAGTTGGGGCTGGGGAGATGGCTCAGTAGAATAAGCACTTGCCTAGCAAGCACAAGGGTCTGAGTTCAGTCCCCTTTTCTGAAAAAAAAAATTGGGTTCCATTTAAAAGATTAAAAAACCTAAGTTTTAGAAAGCCTAGAGATTTCTGCCAAATTTACCCTCACAAGAAATGAGAACCAGATTAGTGGCCAGTCTGCCTGGTTCTCAGGTTCAAACTCAACTATCTTTCATAGCCACAGTGGCTGCAGAATACTCCCTGAAACAGAATAAGAAGTGAGGCTTTTTATATTAAAAAAAAAAAACAGGATAACACTTTAGGCCTCATTACAAATATTTTGGTTTCCTATCATTGTTGATCATATTCTTTGGCATCATCTCCTCCTTAGACTCCAAGGATTCTCAAGAACAGGGACCACCTTTCCTGTCCTTGCTTTTCTTCCTTGCTTACATTTAAGAGGGTAATCTTCACCTTGATTAAAAAATGTTGCTAATAGGCTAATCTAGCAGGGTATGATTAAAGATTTACTCACTGAAAGTTTGTTCCTTATTCTTTCCCAACATCCTATCAAGCCAACTGAAGCTTCAACATGACATGCATCACTTCTGAGGCCGAAGTTTATCCCTAGTGCTGACTTGGAGACAAAAGTGCCTCAGACCAAAGAGGGATGAGAGAGGACCCTGAAGCTCATTGTCAACATCAGAGCCCATGCATTCCATAATGTGCTGTGGCCACAACTCCATCACGGTTGTGTTTCCCCATGGACCTTGACTAACCCTTCCCAGTATTCAGCATTGCCAGCATTGCCAACATACATGTATGTACTTACCGATGTCTGGACACCAATCAAGTCCATTTGACAGTCTTAACCTCAGAACATGAAACACCAGTTATGTTAGATCAAGGACTTCAACAAGTGCACACAAAGTGCCCTCCAAAAATTCAAAGTACAGATCTAGAAGACAGACTTGAATTCACTAAGGAAGAAATGAAACAGTAGCCATGACATGCCAAGGCAGAGTATTTTTAATGTATACAGCTTAGCCAACAAACTTTTTATAATTCAGCAGTCCCATAGGTATTGGTCAAAAGCTTCATTGCCTTGCCTCACCAAAGATGTGGGTTCATAATGATCTTGATTACTTTTCACTCATTTAGAAATAAAAATTCTTGCAATATACTTGTTTAGTTGAGGACAAAAGGCAAGACAACTTTTTAATAAAAGAAAAAGTGAATGTGAAACTAAAAGATTATCATTCCATTTTGAAATAGACTTAGGGTATCTTCATTGTTAAGGACCAGCACACACACACCCAAAAAAATTCCCCTGAATGAGCCCAAACAAATTCTAACATGAGAATAAGGCGTAAAATGCAATTTGATCATGTGTTTCTGGACATTGTCTCCAGTGGAAAATTCAGAAATTTACACAACACCTAAATATGTAACAGTAGAAAAATTAGCAGTGCCAGACAAATAAATCTGCTATGTCTCCCATCGAAATAGAAAACACTGTAATAGCAGGTCTGTTAACTGGATAAGTGATTGAACATCTTCCTTGTGCATAATAATAGCAATCATTTCTTTTCCTCACCTGAGTCTAAATTCTTCCTATTTAATTCAAATTTATGCGAGAAAATAAGAATTTTTAAAGATATGAGTTTAAAAAGCAATTTCTCAATATCAGAGTCTGCTCTGTAATAATTCAAAAAGTCTTATGAGTATGATTATATGTCAACTTTTTAATATGTGCTTGTTGGTTCCTTTCTTTGTCTGGCTAAGTGCGAGTGTCCTATAGCAAAGTCCACAGACAGTATTTCACTCCTCCTCACACACCACATGCTAGAGATGGAAAGAAAACAAATCTGACTTGGATTCTTGAGTCATTTGCTACACATGAGCAATTTTCAGGCAGAATGGACAGGAGAGAAATGCAACAGAACTTCTTCCAATGTGCTTCTAGAATCTTCTAGAAATTGCTCCTCTATTTCTTTAGCAGAGACTGGCTAATGTATCTGTATGCAAGTTTAATGCTTGATGAGGTGTTTGCCACCAATGTCAGTTTTCATTAAAAAAAAAAGCAAGAGGAAGGCAATGCTTTGACCACTTGGATGCAGTCTTGGTTTCCTTCTCTAGTCCATATATATTATTCAAAGTGATGTTTCTTGGTTGTGTCCATAAGTGCTCATTATCTTTAATATCAGAGAACTTCATGAACTCCAAATTGTACCAGGTGTTTCGATCAGCAATGGCACCCTGAAATTTTAGCAGATAGAAACTTCTTCATTGCATTCATAATGGAAAGATGCCTGTGTCTATGAAGGGTTTAACTTCACATATCAGAAAGTATGTTCAGCCTCAAGAGATTTGTTTCATGTGAGTCTCTGGATAGCAAGATGGGAGATGAGAGCAGGGATGGGGTAAGGCATGTGTGCTTGCTTGCAAACAGGCACTGGTATCTATCACTAACATATGGTTGTGCACCTATCTGTATTCCCCTGAAGTGAGTCCCTATAATGAAGGCATCTCCCCCTAGAGAGAAGCATATTTAATTAGAATGCATTTATGTGCAGTGTGGCTCACCAGGATAGCCTCAAGAGATGTACATCTTGTTATGGGAAAGCCCAAGAGGTATTGCCACCAATCTTCCTCTGGCGCAGTGGGCCCAGAGCAAACAATGACACACAGGACATTCTGCCCACAGTACAGACGCTGAGCCAGAGGCACTGTTTCTGCCAATGTTTCAAGAATAATCTTAAGGCCCAAGAGTCCTACCTTTTGCTTCAGTAAGCAGACCTGATTCTGTGTTCAGAATTGAAACCCCAGAACCTGTCCTTGGTGCCTTCGCAGCACAACTTGACAGGAAAGAACTCTCTGGATTTCTAAAAAGAAAGTACCCAAATTCTTTAAAGAAAAATATATCTTTGCTCTATAACCAAAAGTTATTCCTGGTAATGCCTCAGCAAGACACAATATTTTATTAACCCTTTTAGAAAATAGCTTCAAAGTAAAGCATTTATACAATAGCATTCTACATAAAACATAAAACACAATCACTTTAAAAGGATGGAATTTTACATATTTAAAACAAAAATAATGGCTAATATGTTTTATATTATTAAAACGTTAAATAATGGATTTTGTGGGTATCTTAGTTGTACACAGTTTTTAGTTAACAAAAATATTATAAAATTTTATGCCCTTAGAGTGTGGCCAGGAAGGCACTATCGCTCACATACAGCCAGCAAATTTGATCATCCTCTGCTGAGTTAAACAAGCCATGAAATAATTAGAGAGTACAGATCCAAATAAGAATTTTTGACATGAATTGAGGTTGTGTTAAACTAAAATGAGTCTGAAACTACTATTTATACAGGCATCCATCATCCTAACTGCTCTGGTCATTTTATTAGCTGGCTAGAAATTTCTAATCAAAATATATCTAATCATGGCTAATGTTCATCTAAAAGTGACCACATGGCCATATTATATTATTATGGCCAGCAGTAAAGGCCTGAGTCCTTGGGTCACCTCCTGTGTCCACCATGTGCAACCCGTATGTTGGTTGGCAGTTCATCAGGAAACCTGAAAGAACCTGAAACAAGTTTATTTTAGCTCCGCTTCAGGTGTTTCGGTCCATGGTCCCTTGGCCCTGTCCTTTGAGCCCGTGGCAGCAAATTATATCACAGCAGGAGTGTGCCCACCTCACAGCAAACAGGAGGCAGAGAGAGAAGAGGAAGAGAAAGAGATGAAGGTCCCAGTCACAACATCCTCACCAAGGGCTCGCTCCAGTGACCTAACTTCCTCCCTCCAAAGGTTCCACTTGCTCCTGATACTGTCACAGCCTGGAGACCGAATTCTTAATACATGAACTTCTGAGAGATATTTAAGACTCAAACTGTGGCAGTTGGTAAGAGCCCTTGATGATGGACCGTTTGCATTAAAGCATTTCAAATTCAAGAAAATTTACCAGAATACCTAGTTTCCTGAAGTTTACCATACATGGGCCTATCTTGTTGTCCATCAGCAGTTCCTCCAAGCTTTAGAAAACAGCTTTACCAAGGGGCTTGCCAAAGAAACCACAGATTAGGTAGCAAAACTGAACCAGAAAAAAAAAAAAGAAAAGAAAAGAAAAAACTTTGCAGGTCTTAGCAAAAAAAAAAAAAAAATACACAAAGAACACAGGCTAAAATAATGACTAGGAAGCTCAGAGGAAGAGGGAGAAAAAGCAGAAAATGCCATCCCTGGGTTCATTATACCTCTTGAGCTGCTGGGAGTAAAATTAATTTTTAAATGCTTTGAGGTGATCAAGAAACAGGCATCATTCTAAATGTAAATAAGTCCTGTTTCATTTCCTGGGAGCTGACGCAGGTTGGGGCAGTCACCAGCTACTTAGCTTGCTGATAAATTTAAGATTTGTAGTCGAGTTTATAATTAACCCTATCTTCTTGGGAAGCCCAAGCTTAGCAAACTCATCTGTGAATACAAGCACACCCAGACACCTCTTTCTCCATAAATTCACTGGGGAAATGCATTTTTGTCTCAGAAAGCTGTGGTACTGCCTGAAAGCCTTACTGTGTTTTTGGTAGACTGCTGACCACATGCATGGCTAAAGGTCATTTATTTCCTTCAACCAGAAAATCTGAGAGGTAATTTGAGAGAACATCCTAGCAGTTGAATGTGGGGTCCTTTTTCTGATAACATGATTTCTGTTCCTTCAATTTACAGTTTCTGGAAAGAGCTCAATGAATTATTTATTTTCCATTCGCGCTCTCTCCCTGTGTAAGCTCTATTCATTCCTCTATCTGATCGTAATAAGCCAGGTCACCCCTGAACTGATACAAACTCACACCTGCTTGGTGCTGCCTGCTTCGTGGATCTGGATGGCCTACTTTACACTGTTTGTACTTTACTGAAGTCGCTGTGCTGGTGTAAGATTGTATAACTGCCTTACCCCGGGAATCCTCATAAAAATGAGAGGGTTGGCTCATAAAACCATCCCACTGTGCAAAACTGCAAATAGCTTCCTTAGAGGCAGGACAAATCCAAGGCCACCAAAGTGCATTCCCTAGGTGCTTGAGAACAGGACTGCCCCCTGCAGCTTGTGCCTCTAGGTCCCCTGGGATGCTGCCTGTCCTGGGAATAGCAATGTCAATTGTTCTAGCTGTGTTGTGCAACTCAACACCACTTCCTTACCCCTGCTTCCCTTCTGTTTCCGCTTTGCCACTGTTTGCAGACACAGGAAAGGCCAGAGGGCTCAGATGAGGACAAGGCTCCTGCTGAGCACAGTCATGTTGATGGGCGGAGTGACAAAGCTCAGCGCTGTCACTGTGTTTTCATGGAGGATTAAATAAACAGGCTCTGCACAGCTGCTGTTTTTGCTATCTATTTTCAAGAGTCAGAGTGTTGTTCTAGAACAACTAACTCTGGCCCTGCTATATGGGGCAAAAGTGAATTCAAGGATTATTTAAGTGGTTTGTATTGTCTGGGATACTTCCATGAACAACACACCAGACACACTGTTTATTTTCTTGACCCAGTCACAAATAACAACTAGCGCCTCAGTTTGGAGCAGGTTACCTCCCAGACTATTTTCTGGACAAGCAATAGGGGAACAGATGGCCCCATGGCAACCTTACCAAGCACAGGAGAAAGATACCTGAGGAGTCCTAGCTTGAAAAGCCACTTTTCCAGTCATAGGAAGTGCAGATTTGACCTGAAAAGTACTTATAACACATATTTCACCTTTCCTAATGCAATCAGAGCTGGGGAGGCCATGTGACAGGTAGGCACTCCAGAACCACGACCTGGAAGTGGTGTCCCCATTAACCTTGTTTGGAATTTGCCAGAAGTGCAAATTCTCAGACTCTTGAACTAGATGCTCTGGGGTAGGGACTGAAAATGCATGCTTAAAAATGTTTCCCAGAAAATTTCAATGCAGCTAAAATTTGAGAATCACTCCTAGAGTAAATAAGCAGGCAACAATTCTAGAGTCTCTTCGCAGACTGCTGTAAACAGCTCTGCTCTTCTCCAGCTAGGAATGGCTGACTTCTATGCTCTCCTTTTTATATCACATCCATTCTTACCTCCAGCTCTCCTGTTTCTGGTCTTTTCTCCATGTGGAATCATCAGGCCTATGTTACAGCCCTTGCTCCCTCCAAAAACAATCAGACATAAAGAAAAATCAATGAGATCAAAAGGAATGACTACTTTCTATTCTAGTAATTATATCCAAATAACATAGAATCAAATATGTTGACCAGAAAAGAAAGCTTTAGTTTTCAGTGCCACCAAAAAATAAAGCCAAAAAGAAAAAGTGATCAAATACATGTCTAAATGAGCACTACTATTCCACTTTGAAATTCAGCTTTCTCTGACAAAAATGAAAAGTAAAAAACAAAAATCGTGTACTCTTTGTCCCTCCTGCTATTTCAAATGACTGTGGACAACAGACAATAAATGTCATCTATCACTGCCCACAAGTGGGACTCTTGGAAGTGATCAATTCATTTCCCAAAGCTCTCAACTTAAATTGAAAAGACATACAGACTCTTCTTCACACATCTTGCAAGGACAAAACAGTAAGTTTTGTCAAACAGTAGGGATAATTCACTGGATCCTTCTCCTGGCCTTCTGAGGAGTTACTTAGTGTCTGTAATAGGTACAACCATAATTAAGGTACAATGTCACCAAGCCACTCATAAGAATCTCTATCTCAGAAAGTAACACTCTGTGACTGCATTAGCTCATTGTCATTTGCTGAAACAAGGAAGACAGCAAGACAGCAGTCCGTGGCGATGTGGACACTGGTCAGAAATGGGTCGGGAGTCAAACAAATGTATTATGATGCCTGCTGTTCTCATTAGTGTGTGGTTCTGCTTTTTAGAACCTCAGTTTCCTGCCTGGAAAATGGGAGGAGGGCTCAAGGAACATATTGACATCTTGAGCAAATTCCTGCCACCCATTAAGCACTCTTCCATGATACAATTACTACCTTGGCAACCTTACAAAGAACTTGGACTTCGTCTGTCCCATTGCACCCTGACAACATCAGCATGAGTCAGGATAGGCAACTATTACTGTTACTCCTCATCCTGCAGATTGAAATAAAAACTGAATCATGTTGATGAACTGACATGCATTTTATCACTTAGCATAGAGGTGAGCCAGCACTTGAATCCAGAGTTCCTTGTGAAATACATATTCTTTACTGTACCACTGTCTACATTTGCTTTCATCTAACATTTTTAACACTAATACTGCTGTCTTAATTGATTATAACAGCAGTCACCTGAAATATTAATATATTAATGTTGGTGGGGCAGACATTGTATTTTCTCAATTTCACAAACAGGGAAATAACTTGGGGAACAAAGGAAACACAACAGGTGAGCAGGAGGGAAGTAACTAAAACTAAGTTTATCTTAAACTAGTGATCTTTCTATGAAGTCATCGAACACTTCAGAAAGAAGAACTGAACTCTTCTTGAGCTGACAAATTACAATTAGCTGCCCCTGCTGGGAAAACTTACAAAAATTTAGTGTTTTCAATCAACAAAAGTCCTTCCAGCAAGTCATTGTAGAGCAGCTAACCTCATAGAAGCATTTAAAGGATGAAGACAATTTCTAAATGAAGGAAGGGAAAGATTAGCTATCTAATAAAAAATCAGCCTCCCCCTCAAGATTGCGCTCATCTCTGTCTCTTGCTTTGCAGGTCTGGGGTTGAGACAGAAGACTGGGGAAGCTCCCAGAGCAGGGATGGGTTCTGTGCTTGCTCCCTGGGGCCCCAGGACTGGAACAGCAGACCAGGAGTGTCCTGATAGCCACTTCCAAAGAGGAGGGTCCACTGCTGAGCCAGAGGACCCACTGCCACACTGCAGGAGCACTCAGGATTCTATAACTCACAAATGAAAGGGCAGAGAAATCATCAGGAAACCTTTCATTCTAGGTATCTCCAATTTGTGCAATTATATAAATGCATTCTGCAGCTCTCCTCAGATTTAGCATGCTGTAGGACAACAGATGCAAGAAAAGGGGTGACGATGCTCACTTGAACTATTTGTGTTGGAGAAGAGAGGGGTTGAGGAAGGAATTTATTCAATTTAAATATTTCATAGTTGAGACTCCCTGAATGCTGTTCCATTTTCCGAATCTTAGCCCAAATTGGAATGTCCCCTTCTGTACTACCAGCTCATTTTAAATAAATATTTCATAGACTGATTTTCAGCGCAAAAAACAAGATCAGAAAAGGCAAGCGGTTGATGTGACAGTACTGGGGGAGAGGAGGAGACACACTACGGAAGGAAAAATGCTGGGGTGAGAGGGTGGGTAGTGCACAATGGGTTGTAATCAGATCTGCTGGCTCTTGGCTACAGTAAAGATCAATAACTGACTCAATACTGTTTTCTATAGTAGTTCAGGTAAGCCCCCCTAAAGGCCCATGTAGTAAAGGTGTAATTCCCAGCTCCTAGAGCCCCTGGGAGATGGGACCTTTAGGTAACACATAAATGGGAGGTTCCTTTCAGGTACCTTAAATGGGGAGACTAGAGTCCAGATCCCACTTTTCTCTTTTTTCCTCTCCTGGTCGTCCTCAGGTGAGGGTTTCTCTCCATCCCATGATGGCATCCTGATATTCTGCCTACCCATAGGCCCAAAAGAACAGCGTCAACCAGCTTTGGACTGAAATCTCTGAAATCATGAGAAAAAATAAATCTTGCATTCTTATAAGTTGTTTATCTCAGGTATTTTATCACAGGAATAGAAAGCTAACCTGCTCTTTCACTTCTGAAGGAATTTTGATAAAATGTCGAATTGAAAGCAATATAGGAAATAATAACAGCAGTCTTTGTAATGGCAGTTACTGGCTTTCTAACAATTCTTGGCTTGACTGAACCTTATATATCTTTGTTCACCAAAGATATCACAACTATGTAGAGCTGATGTTTAAGCAATGTCTGGATCAGAGCCTTGGGGGAGGGAGGGCTCTCTGAGGCAGCAGAGGACAGGTCGAGCTGGGATTCTGCGACTGCTGTGAAGGTATTTTTCCCAGGTAGATGGTCTGTGGTAAGAGGCTTGGGATGAATGTTGGATTGGGACAATATGGATATGGACGGTGAAGAGCATCAGGCAGTAAAAAGGTTCACAATTACTGTCTCTGTGCCAGCAAACATCCCTGCTAAGTGATTTTTGTTTGATTTGTTTCATTTTTTATCCCCATTCTCTAAGGAAGGAAATAAGTTCAGAAAGGTAAGGGATTTGTTACAGATCACGAAGTAACTGGAGAGTAGAACCAGGACTTGATCCTAGTCCTAAGTTATGTGTTCTTTGGTATAATTGATAAAGACTGTTGGATGGAAAGAAACCAATATCCATCTACATGAAATCATCTTATCAACAGCTACTCATTAATACTCTGAAAGAAAACCAATGTCTACTCTGGAAGGGTTCTCTGATTTGTCAGTGGGCAGAGGAGGGACTGTCACCCTGTTACAGGCAGCTGAGACAGAGGAAAACCCAGGACCATAGAGATGCACAGGAAGAGTCCTAACCTGGGAGTCAGGGCCAGAATAGGGGAACACTGGATCTGTTGACTATGACTAAGAAGACAGAGAAAACAAACTAAACTAAAAGAAGAAATTATGAGGAGCCCATTATTACCAGAGCTCAGAAGGAAAGAGTAAGCAATGAGGGTAGGGACGGAGGGGCAGTCCCTGAGGTTCCATGTCATAACAACGATGTTGTCCTGAAGGTGCAGAGAATTCTTGGGAAGACTTCAAGCAGGAACAGTTTCTAGAAAAGAAGAGTCCAAAGGTTTCCAGTACATAGGAATAACAAATGTCATTCTATTAGGCTTTTACTAGAGGAACAGATATAATACAAGGAACAGACATAACACAAGATGCACAAATGTACAAGAAATTACAAGATTGGCTTAGGACCATCAGTGACAGAGTCAGATGAGGAAGTGTGCAGAGGGCATCTGCACACCCAAGACTGAAGGATTCAGTCCCAAGGTCTGAAGCTCACTGCAGTGTTCCTTGTAAGTCTCTAACAGTCAGCCGATGGATCTGCAGGGGAAGGGCTGGAAGGCTGATGAGTCTGCGACAGAAGGCTGGTGAGTCTGTGATGGAAAGCTGAAAGATTCAAGCCAGAAGCTGAAGAGTCTGTGCTGGGAGCCGGGAGATGAGGTCCAAGCTGATTGAGAAATCTGAAGTTTCTCCAAGGAAGTAGAACACCAAATCCTTCCACAACCCCATTTACATACCCTTTTTGTACTGAGTCATGCTGGGGCCGGCCCTCCCCACCATAGGGCATGCCTTTCAGTGCCCTAGGGCGGGCCCTTCTCCATGGGAAGGGGGCCTCCACCGCTCAGGGCATGGAACCTCCAAGGAGATCCAGCCAAGTTGACACAATGTATTAACCACTACAGTCATCAAGGAAACAGAACTAATAATTACCCTAATCTGATTCTTACACTCTATACAGTACTTCAGTATACCAAATTGTCCTGTTATATCCTATGCATACGTATCCATAGTATATGTCCATTAAAAATAAGGATCTTTTTAAAAACAGGAAAATTACACAGTCATAACTCCATTGTAAAGTATTCCCTCTGCCTCAGGCATAAAAAGGGTACTGATATGGTGGACACAAAGGTCCACCTCCCACCTCCCACTTTCTTACCAACTTTGTTCCATTTTGTGCTGACAATGTGCATCCCCCCATCTCATCTCCTCCCTCTTCCCCCCAGTTCCTCCCCTTAGCTGGCCTTCATTTCCCTCTGGCTTTTGTGTGGACTCAGGACTTGGAGGCACTGGCACAGGAAGAATAAAGATCTTAAGGTATTTCTTCCTGCCAGCCATAGTTCTGTGTCACTGGACACAGTTCTGTCTGCTGGTATCTGTCAGGGCACTAACTCACTGTTTCAGTAGCACTTTTCTCTTTCTGTTCCTACCAGACCCAAGGATGACTCCAATTTCCCAAAAGTACTAGTCGTCTAGAAATATCACCATTTTTTAAAATTAGCTCATAACCTTCCTTATTTTGTCATTTGTTCCTTCATGTAATTATTTTGACATTGAAAGTACCCTCTGATTCTTGTAGATTCTGA
>NW_004524720.1:5578838-5581750 GCF_000260255.1 Octodon degus
TCCTCCTCCTTCTTCTTCTTTTGTACTTAGTAGCCGGTCTACAGGGTCTCACTACACAGATTGAACTCAGTGATTCTTCCTGTTTTCAGCCTCCCAAGTGCTGGGATTACACAATGCCAAGTCTCCAGGGGGAAATCTTCCACTATGGCTTTTGACTCAAGGAATGACAAAAGACTTAACATGGGCTTGTCTGTCTGAAGAAAATGATACCTCTTGACTGGCAGTGTCAGAAATTGTTGACCTGAGTCCCCTACAGCTCAACATAACAGCATGGCTTTACTTCTTTACTTTGTTTTTATACATTTCTGCTGGATGGTTAAGACCAAGATAAAGCAAGACCTATGCAACAAAAGTTGTAGCTTTTGGATCTGATAAGATCAGTAAAATCCCCTCAGGATTTATCCTGAGATCATGTATTATACTATTATGGACTATTGGACTCTTTTAGAATATTTTGCTGAGTTTATACACCTATAATATTTAAATGATGGAACTTAACAAAAGAAAAAAAAGGGTATACAGATGAATGTCCATTTTGTATCTGTGTATTCAAAGTGGTTAAGATAGATATATAGTTACATTCTCTTAATGAATAGAGGGATTTGTTGTAATAGTGTTTGTAAATAGGATATCATGTCCACATCTTGTGCAACAATTAACCACTAGGAAGAATGTATGCAATGTGTTAATTATTGAACCTGTCCTACCAATTTGATTTGAAACTGTCTCATTGCTATTTGTTTCTCAATAAAGTTATGGAAAAAAATTTAAAAAAGAAAATAAAATTTAAAAAAAGAAAATGATACCTTTTGCATGGCTAAAGAAGCTCACGCTATGACTCTGTCTCAGTCTCTCTCTCTCTCTCTCTCTCTCTCTCTCTCTCTCTCTCTCCATATCTGTCTTCTGAACACATAATCCCCATTACCATAAAATGCTGGACAGTACCAAAATGAAGCTGAGCCTGAGGAGGGCAGAGTGAAGAAACACAGCAAGTCTGGGTTGTTTGTGTTTCTCAGTTTCTCAACTACCTGGAGCCAACTCTACCTTTGAACTCCTAGTTATTTCACAGTATAGAATTCTTATGGTCTGAGGAAGCAAAGGCCAAATGTTTTTAATCACTCATGCCTCAACTAATTTCCCAACATACAAAGGGGAAAAATAAAAAAGAAGCAGACATTATATTTCTCAAACTCATAAAAAGAGAAAAACAAAAGGAAAAGAGAAGTAAAAGGCTAAACTAAGGCCATTGCCCCAGATTGTGGAGCAAAGCAGGAGCCTTAGGCACAGCAGAAGCTTCACTCATCCAGGAAATGTCACCACAGCCCACTCTACCCCTGGCCCAGATGGAGCCCAACCATAGGCAAAAGTCATCACATCACATGCTCCAATATTCTCTGACAATGATGCTGAGTTTGTTTTAGAGATCAGATGTGACTACCTTATAAATAACATAAGCAATCATCTCTCTAGTAGTTTTATGATTTTCTGCTCATTCTAAAATGCTCCTTCAGATTTGTCAGCTATGTTACTGTCAGAAGTTAGTGGCAGGCGAGCTCCTCTCAGTTCTAATTAATGCCAAATATTCTAATGGCATTCAGTATTTCATGAACAGACATTACTCACCATGCATGCGCTCTGATTTTCTGTAAGTATAGTCAAATTCTCCTTTTAGGGTTTTAGGTGAATTTGTTTTAATGGAATCTGTACTTCATACTCATTCCTTTGCTTTCTGCTACAATAAAGAATTCTCTTATAAAACCAAAAATCACAGTCTTGATGTATGTGGCCAGATTTATAAATCTATGGTTTTACATACAAAATTGTATTAAAATAGAAGTTTATAAACACAATCTCTTGAAATTACCTTATTCAGGGAACAGATTTTTATTGTCTAAGTAATATTTTAAGATACTTTTCCAACTACATGAAGGCCAGAAAGTCATCAAATACTATCAACAGTTCAGTTGAAAGGATACAGAGAATATTTAAAAAACATAAGTGATGCTAGCAGGCACAGGGGCCAGGGGTTCAATCCTGGGCCTGCAGTGCCAGCCCCACCTCCAGGGCACACTGAGATGGCGATTGGGACTGGGCATGGTCGTGCTCACCTGTAATCCCAGCACTTGGGAGGGTGTAAACAGGAGAATCACTACGAATCCAATCTAGTAGTGAGACCCTGAACACCCTGTAGACCCTTCCCTAAAATACAAAAAAAAATAAAATAAAATAAAGTAAGTGAAAAAGTGCACTAAGAATGTTACAAGACACATGATGCCAAGGAGATGACTCAGTATAGGCAGAGGTCACCCTTCGGGGTAATTAAATGTGGCCGACACTATGGAGGGACTTGCCCAACTCTTTTCCACTCACCTTCGAGAACATGAGTGTGAATACAAACTGCATTGCTCCCACCTCTCATGCAGCTACAGGCTCTCTGTGAGGCCTGAGTGCTGACTGAGGATGCTCCCTACATGAGAAGCCACGCTGACATGTGCAGCTGAGCCATGTATGCCAACACATGTTGCAGGTAATATTCTCTAGAAGAGCCTGAGTCACAGTTCTGGTGTCTGTTCCTCAGGACAGGAGGCTGAGTCAGAGGCTCTCTGTACATTCCCAATCTCTGGAGAGTTTGAGTTATGAGTGGTGTAACACCCATAGTTGGCCTCCTAACCTCTGAGGAATTCTGTAAGCTATTTAATACCAATAAATCTTTTTTCCGCTTACACTAAAAAAGAGAATCCAAGAACTCTGAAATGTAAATTCAAGAGAGACTTGTAAAGAGAAAGAATTTGAGCTGAGCATTTGAAAGCTTGGATAGAACCTGAAAATTAAAAAAAAGACAGAAAAAGAAATTCAAGATGACAAAAGTAAAGCAAAGCAAAATCAAACCAAAAGGAAATAGCAGGAAAGAA
>NW_004524720.1:5582120-5610348 GCF_000260255.1 Octodon degus
ATTAACACAGAGACAGAAGACAAGCTCAGACTGGTTGCTGAATCCTTCCTCACCCAAAACCAGGGATATAGTTGGTTCCCATCCATATCCACCACTAAAAGGATGAAAGATGAGGTGTCCTAAAGTACTGACATTGAACTAGAGAGCAAAATCCATCAAAGACTGGAAAACATTAAAAGAGAAAATAGATGGCAAAGTAAAACATATGAATAAGAGAAGTGAATCCTAACTGAATCTTAGTTCTAACCCAGAAGTATTGTTCAGGCAAAACCCAGACTGGGAAAGGTTTAACACCCAAGAAGGTTTGGAAGCAGTGAGCAGCTCTGTTTCCACCAGTAAACCTGACTGGGATCACTCTCTGAAGAAGTCAGGCCTGGAAGACTCAGGGAGGGGGTGCTGAATGGAGCTGCAAGTGGATGTACAGAGGCCAAATGGCTTGTCAACCGGGGATTGGTTCTTAGAATGCGCGATATAATGACCAACTATGTAGCGCAATGGCCAGCCATTTCTGGGAAACAGAAGTAACAGGAACTGAAGTACACTGAAGGGTTTCTGGGCCACTAACAGAAGCCGAAGTACCCTGGGGGTGGGGTGCACTTTCTGCTGTGGCATCACAAGGTAATAGTTCCAAACGTGACTCCCAATACTCTGGGAGGCTGATGCAGAAGGATCGGGAGTTCAAGCCCGGCCCAGACAATTCAGTGAGACTCTGTCTCAAAAATAAAAGAAACAAGAAAAAAATGGACTTAGAGATATAGTCCACTGTGAAAGCCCCAGGTTCAATCCCCAGGACTGGAGAGAAAAGGGGGATACCACAGCAGGGTTCCCTGAGCATGTGTCTTGCCTCCACGTTCCCCCATTTGCTTGTTGAGTACCTTGAGCAAGTTGCTTACACTATTTCTGTCTCGGTTTCCTCATTTACAACAAGAAGATAACTTCATCTACCTCAGTGTGTTACCGTATCTAGGAGTCAGGGGCCTAGCACGCAGTAAGCACTAACATTGCAACAATGCACCAATTCATCCAATTCATTAATACAAAGAACATATTACTCAGTCTGGATTGAGAGACAAATTAATCATGTTTGCTGCTTAAACTTTGAAAATGCAAAGGTTGAATATGTACAGAGGAGAAGAGCTCAGGTTGCCAGGCATGGAGATGCATGCTTGTAATCCCAGCTTTCAGAGGCTGACAGGAGGATTGCTGCGAGTTTGAGGCCAGCCTGGGCTACACAAATGAGTTCAAGGCCAGCCTAAACTGCACAGTGAGACCTTGTCTCAAATTTAAAAAGATCAAATTCAGGTTGATATGTATAAAATTGTGTGATAAATTTTAATACTGGATAAAAATAATTAAAGGTGAAAAAATCATGAAGGAAAACCAAAATAAAGAAAGAATAGCATATACTCTTTATGGGAAAAATAGATCAAAATACTTTAATAATCATTTGACAATGCAACCTAGATATTCAGAGATTTGACACACTTCTCTCAGAAAGGGATGAATGAAGCTGTCATGCATTAGCCTACAAAGAAGACCCAAATCACATGACTAGCACACAGAAAATGTTACATAAATATAGAATACGATACTCAACAAACAAAACTACAATATTTTTCAAGCACACATGTAATACTTAGAAAAACTGACAAGGTACAGACCACGTAGTAATCCTCAACAAATTATAGGAAGAACAGCATTCTATGGTCTGTGTTCATTCATCACAGTGAAGTAAGAGTGGAAGTTATTAACAAAAATTTGTCTTAAAAATCTGTCTAGAGGTAAAGACATATACCATTAAATATATCTTAATTAAAGAAGACCTTACATGCAATTTTAAGGACTTAAAAATGAACAATAGAAAAAATGCTTCATGTTCATATGCACAGGATAAACCAAATGTAGTATTCAAAACAAAATTGATGAGTCCAAACACATTCATGAGAAAACAAAGGAGATCAGAACAAATCACTATTTGTAGAGCTTATTTGTACTGAAAACTTTTCTCATTGTTTCTAATTCAGGGCAGTAAGATTTAAGGAGGCACCCACCTCCCTAATTTCTGGCTATCAAAACCTCAGTTGGTATTCTTCTAGGGCCTGGCAGAACCACTTTCCTGGGAGTATTCATTTTCCAGCATGCATTAAGGCTCAGGGGTACAACTGATTTTGGCATCCCACTCCCAGTGGCCACAGAGCACCAGCTGGTATCGTCAGGACCAGCTCAGCAGCTTTCCATCTGCCAACCTCCTTGGGATTCCACACACGGGGATCAGAGCCAGACACCATCACAAAATCATCTGCCTCCTTGTTCCCCAGGAAGTTCCAGGCTAGCAAGACTTTCCATGTCTCTACTCTCCCAGCCCTAAGTCTTTTTATTCCCCTTCATCTACTCCTTTCTCATTCATTTCATCCACTCTTTTCCAAATGTTGATTTGGAAAATTAATAATTAGCATGATAAATCATCCAGGTCTCATGTGTGTGAAATGCTCCCCCTTTCTTTTAAAAATTAAAAAAAAAGCATAAAATATAAAATGGGATTGGTGGCTCTGAAGATTATACTCTTATTACCTTCCTGCCACAGCTTACAGGAGGAGAGGTTTACTTGAGCTTGTGTTTCAGAGAGTTTAGCCCATGGCTGGCTGGTCCAAGGCATTGTGGTGGAAGGATGTGGTAGGAAAGAGCAGCTCAATCCATGGCATCCAAGAGCAGAGAGAAAGGAGAATCCAAGAACACCCATGGAAGGGAAAAGGGGAGGAATTAAAATGTATTATGTATATGTACCAACTTTTCACAAAGAATGTAAGCATGACCTAATTACCTACAAACATGAACTAATTAAATTGTTATAAAAAAAAATGCACCCTTCCAGTTTAGGCATCTCATCTCTTCCAACCAGCCCCATCTCTAAACACATGAGGCAATGGGAACCATTTTAGAACTAATAGCATTCCACAGGTGCGGCTAGAGTACAAAGGGAAATCTCAATTATTATTAACACCTAAAGGCTGAGCATTTGTCTGTAGCACAGTATTTGGGTGGCAGAACAAAACAATGACAAACTTGTAGAGGTCTGGATATGAAGCCCTGGGGCTGTGGGACATGATCCAAGCCCCGAAGTCTGTGTGAGTCCAGCTCCTCATTGTACGACAGGGGACGGAGGAGCCCTGAGCCCAGAAATCATGGGACAAACTTGTGAGTGTCTATAATCTGAGAGCATGAACTTCCACCTCTGGTGGCCTCTGGGCCATCCCTGCTCCACATGTGATAACAGTGATAAATGAACAACCTAATACACAAGTGCTGCCCAGTCCAGAACGTTTGCAGTTAGGTTTCTCAGCATAAATGAGTATGGCCCACAATGCTGGTCTCTGGGGAGCTGCCCTGCTGTACCTGCTGCTGGTGGGAGCAGCACCCGATGGAGCCCTGGACACACTGCAGCCACAAGACCAGTCTCAGCCTGACCCCAAGCCCTTTTACAAGAAGATCAGATGTACTTAAAGTGTGGTAAGCAGCATGGTCTTCTCTCCCTATCCCAATCCTAGCCTTTTCTTGTACCATGTTTCCAAGGACATCAAAGCACCTCCAGCATGACCTGGCTTTCATTACCCCGACTACTTGAATCTAGCTGAGTGCAAGAGCATCTCTGTCACTTCTAGATGAACCTCTGAGGGAGGAGAATCTCCTGGTGTCTTGATCCCTTCAGCTTTAGAGTCATGCAGGGATAAGGAAACTGGACAATGTCATTTCCTGGCTGAACAGAGGGAATGCAACCATCAATAGCCATGGACAATAAAGGAATCCATTCATTAATTAATTAAAATAAAACAGCTTGAATAAATCCTACAACATGTACTATTGCTTGTAGACAGAGACAGAGTTTTTATGAATGTTTCCACCACTCATCACACTTTTCCTGGAAAATGACTGATGGGAAACATAAGAGGGCCAATTGTTTCAAGCTGACAGGGTGGTTTAGTGATGGCAATTAACATGAACTCTGAACCGACAAGGCAGGGGCTCCTGTGTGAGCACCTCAGCCCTCAGCAGAGCTGCCAATGACGAAGCCAACACTAAAGAAGCAGGATCACTAAATGGATAGGAAAAGCCAAGGCTTAGTAACGAAAAAAAATTGAGGAAAATCACCTGAGTGATAGAACGTCTTGGACTGAGCAGATTTCCTGAGGACTATAACAAGCACAGGGCAGCCAGGCCTTGTAATTCTCAGCTGCAGCTAAATCTTGCACCTGTTCCTACTCATTAATCCTTAATGTCTGGGAGCATTTCCATAATTTCTATGTATGGATCATTTTTCCTCTCACCTCAGTAATTAACTGTGCACTGTCTGCTGTGGAAGAGAACGGCAGCAAGTGCCAGGAACAACGTGGACGTCCACATCCATGCTGTCTGCGGTGGGCCCAGGGTCCCACTCTGCCCAGCGCAGAGGCCAGTTGTGTCCCTCAGCCCCAGGAGGCCTGAGCTCTTCTTCACTTGACAAGTGCATGGGTGCTACAGCTTGATATTATTAGCAGAAAAAATGGCATTCCTGTTATTTAATTTTCTCCCTGGAATCCTCACCCACATTGACAGTAATCCCAGTTAGGAGAATCTCCAAATTAAATGAGATTTGAGGGATTCAAATGGCAGCCTCAGTCTGGTAAATACTTATTAGTAAGATTATCACAATTACACTGTAAGCAAAATTGCAACGGCATTCACAACCACCTGGGGTAATTTTCTTTTTCTGAGAAAAGCACAGACATAATAAAAGTTATTCCTACAAGTCCCTCATTGCAATTACTCTGACCCACTCACTGGACTTCTAAGGTTTTCTTATTTTCTACAATGCTGCTCTCATGAATATGTATGTGGATGCTCTCTTGGTCATTGCGGTTAATTCTGGAGGAGGCCTGCGGTCTGTATGATTGTTGGCACAGTCTGGGGCTCACTGACCTTGCAGCCTGACACTGGAGACCAGTCTTGCTGGGCTGAGTCACAGCAGCCTCTGTCAGCTTCTGTCTTCTATCCATTTTCCTAATCTTTCCCTATCTGCAACTGAAAAAAAAATGAAGAAGAAAATCCCTGCAAATGAAGTGATTTTGGCTTCCACCAGGAAAGTTCTAACCAAGATGAAGCATAATTCTGAGAGGCTGTACTCTCTCCTTTTGCCTCTTACCCACCTGTGTGTTCACTCTGCAGAGACAGACCCCTCCATCCTCCTTGTGACCATATCCTGGGATGCTGGAGCCCAGCGAACATTTACTGGCCATCTTTGGCTTTCAGAACAGGAATTGATGTGATGGTCTGCAGCCCTCTCCTGACTCAGACCCACCCACAGGCTCACCTTGGCCTGCCAAGATTTTCCTTTCCCTTCATTCTCCTGTAACCCAATTTTACATGGATTAAGATACTGGACATAGAGCAGAAAGCCCGAGAGATCTCCCAAAGCTAAAAACCACAAAGCCACGTTGTGCTGGTACCAGTGGTCACCAACAGTGCAGCGAGAAGTCCTCACTGAGCCCTAAGTCACCCTCCATGCAGGCATCCTGGGCCCTGGCCTCCAGCCCACCACAAACTGATCACAAAGATCCAGAGATGAGCAGGGACCTGATTGTTGCATTACTTCATTTCTTTGCTGCAAAGCCAGTTACCAAATTTCAAATGGAAGTATAACGATCTCCAAGTGCTCTCCTACATGCTCTCAGATTTAACTCACCTGAGCCTGTCTAAGCAAGGGGCTGATCTGAGCATGCTGCGGGGATTGGTCCCATCCCATATGCACCAGCTCTGTCATTGAACGCTACCCTGTACTGATTGTCCTTGTGTTTCACAAGTGAGATGACAGCATTTGCCCTCGCTTCCTCCTGGAGTCCCTAAGGGAGCCCAAAAAATATTATGTGAAGGGACTTTATAAAAGTAAATTATTGTACTTCTTTTCTTTTCTTTTCTTTTGGGAGGGGTAGGCTCAGCCCACCCTGACGGTAGGGCTGGCTCAGCATGTGGTGCCAGGGACTGAACCACAGTCCACTGAGCTATCTCACTGGCCCAATTACTGCACTTGTAAGTAGTCTTATTTCTTAGCTCATTTACAAAAGGCCAAGAGTTGGGATTTTGCAGTAACTTCAAGGGAACACTAGAATAGTATATCATTGTGTTAATTTTTTCTCACAAGTTCCATTCATCCTTTCTAGAGTGCAAGTGGCTCAGGGCCCTCAGCTGCTACCTTTTCTTCCTACCTTAGATTCATGTGCCTGCAGCCTCTGCTTACCAGGCAGCAAGGGCAGCTGCTTTAAAGGTCCTCTGTGGTGACAGAGCTCACACCCCATAAACTCCCTAAAGAGGACATTTGGACAGGAAATTGTGTTTCAGGTTGAAACAGGAAGGCATTATCCAGTGCAGACTTTCCAAACAGGAGGCCCCCTTGCTGTAGGAACAGTGAAAACAGGGAAAGCAGCCCTGGAAGCTACTCTCAATCTCCTCTTGGCTGTCCTGGCTTTGGCCAGCAGCTTAGGTGGACACTTGGCTTTGACCAGCAAAGGAGTGAGAGGACAGGATGTGATGGTAGTTGAGGGGCCAAAAGGCCAGGCCCTGCTGGACTTTGTTCTGAATGCTGGCCTTGGCCTCAGCTGTCCCCAAACCCTGAAGAGGAGGACAGAGCATGCAGGATGTCAACACAGTGGCATAGGTGGGCATGGTGGGAGGCCTAAAGACAAAGGGTGAAAAATGAAAGAAGTAAATGATCAGACCTGGAGACAGACACAGCACCTCCCTTGGTGACACAGCTAAATGTGAACAGCAAACTGCCCTCGCTTTCTCTGCCACCAAAAGCCCAAGTCTGGGTCACCTAGCCCCAAATATAAAAAACTGCCTTTGCCATCTTCTCTGAACACCCTCTGAGACCCTCTGACTGCTGCATGCACAGAATGCTCGTCTTTAAACATAGTTCCACCCATATGTCATTCCTTAGAAGACCACTGAAGGATGGGACACACCTGTCCCACTGTAACACAGAGAAAAACTAGATAAAATAGAGAAATAGAAAATGAAGGCATCTGAGGCTCACTCTCTCTTCATGAACCAGAATTAGAGGGAAACCCACAGCAACAGCAGCTCTGTTGGAGCCCATGGCCCATGGGGTGTCCTCCTCAAGGGGCTGGTGCAGGGCACAGTTTGTTTTGTTGTTGTTTTTGTTATTTTGCAGTACCAGGTATTTGAACTCAGACCCTTACGCTTGCCAGGCAAGTGCTCATTCTACTGAGCCATCTCCCCAGGCCCCTCAATGATAAATCCTTCAAAGGAAAAAGAAAAATGGAAAACCATTTAATCTCCGATCAAGGCAGGAAGCGAGTCATAGTCCCTCCAGTGTCCCTGTGGAGCAGGGTCCCTGTGACACCACCAGGTTTAGGACAGGGAGTCCTAAGCAGCTGGTCAGAGGTGACCACAAAACCACTGGCCGAGGAGGGCCAAAGGCAGAAGGATACAGAAGAAAAACAAAAACAGAAGGGCCTCCCACTCTAAAAGAAGCCCGCAAAGCAAAATTGCAAAACAGAAGAAGAAATCTAATACTAAGAAAGACAGCCAAGAAAATCAACATTCAATGCACGAATATGGCCCAGGAGGAAACTAAGTTTGTGGAACCATCTGGCTAAACTTTTCAAAAAATAGGTATTGGGTCGCCCAGTGAGATACATGAGGGACCACCATTTTCAAAGTGTGAAAAAAATTTAAATTAATAATAAGATGGGGGGAGAAAGAGGTGAGAGAGAGAGACAGAGAGAGAGAGAGAGAGAGAGAGAGAGAGAGAGAGAGAGAGAGAGAACAGATACAAAGCTAAGAAAGGCTTCATGGATAATATATGCCTCACCTCATACAGACATACTGGGATCACAAGGACCCCTCTGAATCAGAGAAGAGCTAAGAAACAAAACATGGACTGAGGGGACCCAAGTGTCAAAAAGGAATCTGCAAACAAGTAAATGAACAAAGGATGAAGAGGCATCACTTGGAATTTAAAATTGCCCAGATTTGAAGAAAGACAGTCCTTAGATGGGAAGCACACTGCAAGTACCAGTCAGGATAAATAACAGGAAAGCTATTCCCAGAATTATAGTCAGACTGCAGAACATGAATAATGAAAATGTTTATAGCTTCCAGAACAAGAAGACAGATTATCTACAAAAAGCTAGTTAGAATGACAGTGAAACTCATCAATAGCCACAAGTAAAAGAACACGATAGGACCACCTCCTCCACTGCATGAGAAAAATTAGTAACTCTACTTCAAACTTTAACTCTAACTCAAGGCTCAAGGGGAAAAATGTTTCAAGATGCAGAAAAGTTAAAAAGGATAAATATATATCTTCACTAAAAAGACTAAAGGATTATTTCAGAAAAAAAAAATCAGTGAAGGTGAGGCTAGAAACAAAGATGGCTATTCCGTGGATGGATAAGATGTGCCCGTGTTGCATTTGTGCCATGCATGTTACAGAAATAGTTAGAAAAAAAAATGTAGCTAAGTTATTGGTTTAAAAGTTCATAGCAACAGGCTGGGCATGGTGGTGCATGCTTGTGATACCACCACTGTGGAGGCTGAGGCAGGAGATCAGAACAAGTTTGAGTGCAGCCTGGACGACATAGTGAGTTCAAGGCTACCATAAACTACACAATGAGAGCCTGTCTCAACCCCTTCAAATTAATAGCAATAGACAAAAAAAAAAAAATAGAAATACAATGTCTGCCTTCTGAACCTGTAAAGATTAAAATGGGAAATCTCAAAAATTTCATCAGTTCAACAGAGAAAAGCAGGAAAAACTAAATAAAGAAGATAACATAAAGAAAATTTAAAATAAGGTGGTAAAAGTATCAGTAATTGCAATCAATGTAAAATTATTGACCTATATATTTAAAGACAGAAATTATTCCACATTAAAATATAACTTCTTAGGGCTGGCAACATAGCTCAGTAGCATAAGAACCTGCCTGACAAGCGTAAGGTCCTGAGTTCAATCCCCAGTACCACAAAACAAACAACAAAAAATCAAAACAAAAATAACTTCTCTTAGTGGTACTTGTAAGAGAATTTCTAGAACAAAAGACATTGCAAGATTAAAAAGAAAGGTGAAATAATAAGCTTTTAAAAATAAATCTATTACAGCTACTCTAAATGAGGCAAAAAAATAAATTAAGTGAACATGTGAGAAAGGGTACAAAGAGACAGAATGGAATACAATTACAGTCAAAAACACAACTTCCAACTGGCTTAAGGAACTTAAGGAGAAGAGTCAGACTTTTAAAAATTTGGAACATGACCTAGGAAAATAGTTAAATGTCATCATGAGTAATGATTTCTTAAACAATGAAAAGTACAAATGGTAACTGAAATGTGGAATATTTTAACTAAATAAAAAGGTAAAACTGACGTCAGAAACACCACAAGCAAGTGTGAGGCCGCCATCACACTAGCTCGCTGCCTCGGAGAAGCTTCAGTGCTCAGCTTGGTTAGGCCGAGGCACAGAGGGATGGAATCAGGACGCACGGACAGCGTGGCCTCTCTGTAAGAAGGTGCGCGGCACCGTGTGCAGTGCGGCCAAGGGCCGTGGAAGGCAATTTACAGACGAGTTAACTCTTCCTCGAGTCCTACAGAAGACGCATTTGAAGAACAGAGAAAAGATTGCCTTATGAGACTAAGAGTTATTACCAAGCTATGTTGTATGCCATTTAGCCGTGAGATGAACACAGACAATGGACAGTAATTTGTTGAAAGTGTGCATCTCATCCAACCCAGCAATTTCACTTTAGGACTATTTGCTAAAACAACGCCAGCCTGTTGCATGACACACAGGCTGCCCACAAGAATGTGCTCAGGAAGGGTGGGGTATAGCTCAGTGGCAGAGCACTGGTCTGGTATGCTTCAGGTCCTAGTTCCATCTACAGCACACACCAAACAAACAACCAACCCACATATCGACACTTTGCAAAACAGTATTATACATTGGGTAGGACTCCATAAAATGTTAGTGGGAGTGAAAAGCCTGAGGCTAAGTAAAGGACATGAAGTCTATGGGACATTTGTCTCTGAAAAGAGAAAGGGGAGAGTTGGAAAAACTGACTTGAGTCCTAGTTTTAAAAGGATAAGAAAGGTAGCACTGGTCACAAAAGCAAACGAAAGATTGGTAACCACTTTATAACTTTCTTTTTTCATAAAAAGTCAGCTGTTGTAAGCACAAGGTGTTTTCTTGAATGAGCAAGTTCTAGAACTCAGAAACAGAGGTGAAAAGAATACACTTCCACCTTACCCCAGCTGCCTAAAGCTCAGGGGAGCGCAAGCTGCAGGACCCTCTTCTGAACTGACTGTGTTCATTACCTGACATCCTAATTGTGTGGCTCCTATTCTGCTGTAGTTTGAAGGTTATATAATTGTTTATAAATGTTTAGCCAGCCATGTATAGTTGCTCTTCGGTTGTACATAGCATCTTTCACTTCCACACAGACAAATGGGAAACTCGATAACTACAAAATATGATTTTTAAATTTTGGATTGAAAGCAGCCCTAATGGATCAAACTTTATCATATCACTTAATTCAGTTAATATGCCATCATACATGCATGAATAATCTCACTTTCAAACTTTTAAATAACATATATTTACTATATTTCATGATCATAGTTTTAATTTTTTATTAGTTTGGAATAAAAATAGCTTTGTTACACACAAAAAATGAAAAGATTTCAAGAATATCTACACAGATACATTGCTTTAAAAAGAGGACATTATGGCCAAAAAAAAAAAAAAAAAAAACAAAACCCAAACATTCAAATCTAATGAATCTGAGGCACCACCACAGAGCTCTTTGTTTGCTACATTAAGTAACTTTCCATATGTTTTGAACACTGAAGTTCAACACAGCCATTCAGTAGAGCATTCCACTGCTTATGGATACTCTGCTCTGAGTGTACAGGCAAAAATCCCATACTTGACTTGTGTCAGCCACTTGCTTCCCTGCTTTTTTCTTCCAGGCCGTGGGCCCTTTACCTCGCACAAGGCCTTCAGTAATCTTTGACTTTCTAAGAATCCTCACCTTCCCCTTCCCTAGGCCAACTCTTCCTCTACCATCAAGCTCAAATATCATCCTGCAGGAACAGTTTTTGCTGCTTATCCACCATAGACCAAAGTAGGTTCCCCAATAAAAACTCTCATACTTTATGAACCTCTCCTTCATTATCCTTAGAAATATTAAAATTAATTACTTGCATTTTTTTAAACATTGTTCTCTAAATTATATGAATGTAAAGAAAATGTCTGTTCTAGTTACTACTTAATAGGGCACAAGGCTGGACACACAATGCCAGGAAGGCTGTACAAGAAGGAGAAAATGGAGGGAAAAGAGAGAGACGGGAAGAGAAGGAGGGATGACACAAGTGGGGCTCAGGGAACATGGGAGAGGAGAAAGGGAACAAGCCATGTTCTGGTCATAGGGAACTGCTCATCGGGATGGTGAACTCTCTAAATGGAAAAAGAGAAGTAGAGAAGGAGAAGCATAGACAAACCAAGATTATACCCAAGATAACTACAACTTCTTAAAGCTTATATTGAAGACAGCTTGGGGGCTGGTTTCTATTGGCCTGCACTCAATTTTCCGGGGTCCTGTTATCTACAATTACTGATCTGTAATTATATATTTCCACCAGGAGCCCAGTTGCACCAAGTCATGATTAAGGGTTCCTGCTAAATTGGCCCCTTGTGTATTAGTCATTATTTTAACATTCATTTTGACAATATATTCAATAGTTTGTCCATACATTCAAAAGGGGAAAAGGAGCTACCGCATTCTATGTTAATGCCAGGCATTAATTCAGTGAATAAAACAATTAATTAAAATGGATTAAACAGTTTTCAAAAATTGGCTCCACTAAAACATACACTCTAACACTCTCCTTCCTAACCTTTATGATCAGTTATATACACACATACCAAGTAATTCATTACTAATTCAGTAAATACCAATTATGAGGCAAGTTAAAAAAGAAAGCTATTCTTAAAGGGCTTAAAATCAACTTTCTATTTTGAAAGGTTATGATTAAATGTACACTGAAAAAGAAAAGCATCTAAGATTGAGTGTGCATGTGTGATATTAAATTAAATTAAATGCTAGGGTGCATTTGCTATCCTACTTAATCCTTAGAAGATCCTTTGAAATAGGAAACTGTGACACCCATCTTACAGGTAAGAAAGTGAGATTTTTTTTCCCCCAAAGTGGTCTAATTTTAGAGCCTATGCTCCAAATGTAGCCAACAGTCTCACTGCCATACCTCCATCCTTCTAAACTGTTACTACATGTACCACATGTCATGTGTCATAAATGAACCTCCCAAAAGCTCAGCTTTACAAAGGATAGTAGAAACTGAATGTAGAAAAACTTTCATTCAGATGTTTCAAGATAGAATCATGAGCAACATAGGCAAATCTACATACTGAATTCCCTAGGCTGTGTAATGATTAGTCTGAGTTCCCCCTGTATGTTCTAACTCTGGGCAGATGGTCTCACAACTGTTTAGCCCAGTTGGTTGGTATCTATTCCAGACAAGTTAGAGACCCAACAGATGTTTGAGCCTTAACATCATGAATTCATAACAGTGACAGTTTCTCACTCCCAATTTTTCAAACATTGCAAAGTATCATCCTCATCACTTGTTAATTTTAAAATTAGTAGAATTATGTTTTAATGGTAACAACACCTTAAATAACACATTTCCAGTTACACTCACTACATGGATAAAAAAAAATGTGGTGATGCAGAAGCTCACATCTGAAAAGAGAGGCTAAATTTTTATATTTTCTGTGAGCATCTAGAAGCCATCCAGATAAAAATAGCTGCTTCCTAGCTTTGGGTAAGAGTTCAATGTCCTAATTGATTCCTGCATGTCCAGAATTCTTAAACAAACTTCATCACAATAAAATATCCCATTTAGGGGCTGGGGATATGGCTTAGTGGAATAAGCACTTCCCTGGCAAGCGCAAGGGCCTGAGTTCAATCCCCAGTTCTGAAAAAAATAAATAAATAAAATATCCCTTTGAAAGACATTCTCAGGTCAGATGAGCTTAAAAATAAGGAAACAAAATTAAATTGATTCCATGATTTTTCAAGTGCAGCTCTGCTCATTTTTTAAAAATTTCTTTCAAGTCTTTACCAAAAGAAACTCAAACTCTTATTTGGGAAAGGAGGCAAAAGGACCATAGATACACCTTCAAGCTTCAGATTTCAGACATAGTGATCAATATTCCGAAGCCGAAAGGCAATAGCTTCACCACAAGGGCTCTCTCAACCTCCATTCTTGAAAGCTGTTACACACAAAACAGTATTGAATTCTGCAATAGGAAAATAAAACTACATAGGCAGACTTTTCCTAATCTTCTCTCTTAGCTGCAGAATCTTGGACAAGCTATTAATCTGTCTGAGGTCCAGCCTCTTTGGCAGTAAATGGAAGCAATGCCTGTCCTGATAACAGATGAAGTTTCCTCAGATGACAGTGGACAGACACACAGATGAGGCCAACCACAGAGCAGCTCATGGGACTAGAGTGAAACCAAGGAGCAGGGCTGTTAGAATTTCACCAAGAATAAAATAACAGAACCAAAGAGGCAGAATCAGATGAAGACTTTTAGATCAAGTTAGTATAAACTCTCTATTTAAAAGAAAAGCAAGAGAAGAAATTGAAGGTGCAAGCCACATTGAAGCCCAGACAGCTTGGAGGCCTTGGTGAGCCAGGCCCCTCCCCACCATCACAGGTGCCTTGCTGAGCCGCACCCTGAACCCCCACCATTGTGGGATCCCAGAGAGTTTCAACCCAGCACTCCATCATCATGAAAGCCACAGTGTGTCCTAGATAGCCTTGTGAGCCTCTGTGACCTGGGCCCTGCCGCCCACCATCATGGGAGCTTTGCTAAGCTTCACCCTTTCCCCCAAAGTGGAAGCCAGGCTGAGCTCTGGACAGCTCTCAGGGCCTTGATGAGCCCTGACCTGCCTCCCCACCTTTTTGGGAGCCTTGCTGAACTGTGACCCATCTCCTACCACCACTGCAGAAGCACTGTGGACCCCCAGAGATGGCCCTGAGCCCTGGTGAACTTTGGGAGATTGGAAAAAACTGTCAAAATGAAGGAGCAAAAGGCAATCTCAGATCTACAGCCCACCTAGATAAAGTCCAAGAGACAAGAACATAGAAGAACTTGGAAGCCACAGACATGAAATTTCTGAAATGACAGCAATTGAAATAAAGAAACAAGCCCATCAAGATATAGAAGAAATCAGATCACAAATAATTGCTCAGGTTAAAAAAAAAAGAAATGGCAGCAATCATTGAAGACTTGCTCAGCACATCTAAAGAAAATATAGATTTAAAAAAATAGAGGAGAACAAGAAAAATGTTGGAAACATGAAAGAACAATGAAGAAAGAATTAAAATACATAAAACAGACTTGAACAGATATCCAGGAAATTAAGAATTCCATTGAAAGCTGGTCAAACAGCTTGAATGAAATAGAAGAGAGACTTTCAGACCTTGAAGAAATCATTGCACCTAGCAATCATGAAAGGAAAGATCTCTAAAAACTAACAAGGAACCAGGAAATAATTTATCAGTTGCAAGATGACAAAGAGTAAAACAATGTAAGACTGATAGGTGTCAACAAAACAGCAGGCTTCAATAAAAATGACAAACAAAGATTATTTGCAGAAGGAGTAACAGAAAATTTCCCAACCGTGGAAAAAGAATCTGACATACGCATGAGATATATAGACTTTCCATTAGCTACAACCAAAACAAATCTACACCCAGGCACATAATAATCAAGATCCCAGAAATTCAGGAAAAAAAAATAGTAAAGGCTATTAGAGAAAAGAAACGGATCACTTATAATTTAAATCTCATCAGGATCACAAGAGATTTCTCAACACAAACTATCAAATGAAGAAGAGCTTGGAGTGAAATATTTCAGGTCCTAAAAGAAAACAACTTCCAACCCAGATTAGTGTACTCTGAAAAACTATCAAATTTAATCGAGAAATAAGATACTTCCATAACAAAGAACAACTGAAGAAATCCATAACCACCACACCAACCCTACAAAGAATACTGACAGATACTCTAGAAAGAGACAGAAGTGATCACAACTTTAAGAACAAAAATAGAAAGGAACCACCAAGCAGAACAAGCAATTAAACAGAGGGGGAAAGCAGGGAACCTACAGTGGGAAGATAACATTACAAAGATAAATCAATACATATGAGTTAGGACCATCAACATAAATGGCTTAGATCCAAGAGGATTTCAGAAAATGGAAAAATGCTCCTTGCCCATGTATAGGAAGAACCAACACTGTGAAAATGGCCATACTCTCAAAATTGCTATACAGATTCAATGCAATCACAATTAAAATACAATTAGCATCACACAGATCTAGAGAAAGCATTCCTAAAATCCATCTGGAACCAGAAGAGACCTAGAACAGCAAAATCAATCCCATGCAACAAAAGAAAGCAGGAGGCCCCACAATCCCTGACTTGAAATTATACTACAAAGCTACTGTAATAAAATCAGCATGGTACTGGCACAAAAACAGAACTAAGGATCAATGAAACAGATTAGAAGCTGCACCACAGCTAAAAACACATGAAGCTACCTTATCTTTGACAAAGGTGCCAGACATGTTCACTAGAAGGAAGACAGCTTCTTTAACAAATGGTGCTGGATAAACTGCCTTTCCACATCCCAAAGGATATGTCTATTGCCATGTACCAAATTAAAGTCAAAATGGATTGAAGACTTAAATATTAAAACAGAAAAACTAAATCTATTGGAGATAGAAATCTTGAAGACATAGGATAGCCACAGAGTTCATGAACAAAACTAACCTCTACTAGAAATTCTTCAAAGAATCAACAATTGAGATTTCACCCTTTTGAAACATTTCTACATGTCAAAAGAAATCACCAACAGGGGCTGAGGAGATGGCTCAGTAGAATAAGCTCTTGCCTGGCAAGCCCTTCAAGCACAAGGGCCTGAGTTCAATCCCCGGTTCCACCAAAACAAAAAGAAAGAAAGAAAGAAAGAAAGAAAGAAAGAAAGAAAGAAAGAAAGAAAGAAAGAAAGAAAGAAAGAGAAATCACCAACAGAATAAGAAGAAAGTCCACTAATTATGAGAAAAAAATTAGCTGATTGTCCCTCAGACAAAAGACTTATCTAGAGCATATAAAGTGTATAAAAAAATCAGGCCTCCAAACAGAAAAAGATGGACATCTGAGATGAATATACATCTCTTGGAAGAAGTAATACAAATGGCAAATACATATATGAAAAGAATGCTCAACATCATTGGTTATTCAAGAAATGCAAATTAAAACAACACTGAGATTCCATCTCACACCAGAAAGAATGGCTATCATCAAGAAGTCGACCAACAACAAATGCTGAGGGGCTGTAGGTAGAAGGAACCCTTCTCCACTGTTGGTGGGAGTGCAGACTGGTAGAACCACTATGGAAAGCAGTATGGAGATTCCTCATAAAACTAAGATTAGAGGCTCCATTTGACCCAATTATTCCCTTCCTGGGCATTTTTTCAAAACGGAAAACATGATACCACAGTGATATATGTGCACCTATGTTCATAACAGCACACTGTGTCATAGTTAAATGTTGGAAATAACTCAAGTGCCCATCAGCTGAGGAATGGATGAAAAAAAATGTGGCATTTTTATACAATGGAGTATTACTCAGCTGTGAAAAGATAAACCCAAGATTTTTTTTTACTATTTTTTTGTTTATTTTTATATTTAGTACAGGGTCTAAAGGATCTCACTACACAGATCAGACTCTTAGTGATTCTCCTGTTTTCAACCTCCCAAGAGCTGGGGTTACAAGTATGCGCCACCATGTGCCACTGTCTCAGTGTGCCTAGGGGACAGGGCCAGCACAGCATGCCAGGGATCAAACCCTGGCCTCTGCACTCTGCCTAAGCAGATGCTTTAATCTGCTGAGCTATCTGGCTGGCCCAAACTCAAGACTTTTGTAGCTAAATAGATGCAACTATTGATCATACTCATAAATGAAATAAATCAGACCCGCATTTGTAACATCATATTGTCTCCCTAATGTAACATCCTGAGAGAATAAATAAATCTGAAAGGTTTATTTAAATATCACCTAGTATCAACCACCTCTATAAATTAAAATCAACATGGATACTCTTTGAATTGCCTGACCACCTATTTCCCTATGAAAGGGAAATAATCTGTTCAAAGGGAAGGAACAACTGGGATGAAGAAAAGGAGAAAACAAAGAAAGAAGGGAAAAATAAATATATGTGTATATACAGAGGATAGCTTGGAAAATTTACTGCTGCTTTCTCCCAGTGAATTGAAAGGGGAAGTTAATGCTTAAATATTTTTCTCGCTCCTTTTCAATTTTTTACAATTCTTGACCAACCTTACAGCCTTATATCTAGTAATCTAAACAACTAATTTGAGTATACAATAACAACCATAGTTGAAATTCTATCATTTTGTTTAATGAAATTCTGTATCATTTCTAATTGTCTTTTTACTATTTTTTAAATTCTATTTAAAAAATAAATTAAAATTAAAGAACAAATATAGGAAAGAAATTCAAGTGGAGGACCAAATACAGCAATGGAGCCAATCGGATTTTAGGGGTCTACACCAGACAAGGAACTCAATAAAACACACTTACAGACAAGAATTCTATAACATTTCCCTTTCAAGTGCTCTCTGCTCATCCACCATACCAATCTATCACCTCTCTTCCTTTTTTTCCATCTTCAAATAAATCTTCTTCACTTAGTTTTAGGAAAAGAAAAGAAAAAGAAGAGCAAGCTAAGAATGGTATACCAATTTGGATCTTTTCATACTTAATGGAGCACAAGATCAAAATGATAACCAATGAATAGAATAGTTCTACAGATGGTCCTGAGACCAAGAAAAGCCTCCAGGGACAGGGCAAAGCATGATGTGTTTTAGTGGAAAAATGACCTCACAGAAAGACTCTGCCAGTGCAAACCATGTAGTCTTGTTTCCCAAGAGAACTCAAGGTCAGCCCATTGTTTTTACCTCAGGCATCTGGCCACTTGACCTCCCCTTAATTGGCACTGAAATAGGGGTTCTTTTTCCGGTGTCTTGATTGCAGTCCTCCCTGTTAGAGCCCCAACAATTACAAGTATGTTTTCTAAATGTCATTTATTCCCTGGGCTGAATTTTATTCTTTTTAACTTGATACTACTTTCAAGAAGTTGACAAGTAGAGAAAAACAGGCAACTGCCTTTCAATTTCCTACACACAAAAGGCTCACCCTTAACCAGAGAATCAGACTCTCTGGCTTGGACCTTATTCTAACTTCTCAGTCATTGATGGAATCCCACCTAAATGTGAATGACCTGGTTAAACCACACAAGAATACATCTGGAATCATATGTTCTCCATGTGAGAAAGACATCCAGTAGACATTAAGATGATTCTGTTCCAAAAATAATTTTTCCCCTAAAATCTGCCTTCCTGGAACTCCTCCCCATAATTTTAGTTCTTTATGCAGAACAACAACTTGTACCCTGATGATATAATAATAATATTTTTTATTTTCTGTATTTGATGATATTCCTGTATCTTAGGAGACCTAGCTGGACGGAAAAAAGCACCTCTCCCTAGGGTGTGCTAATTCATGAACTAATCAACTATTCATCTGCTATTCACCTGCAAAAGTGAATAGCAGATGAATAGTTGATTAGGTCATGAATTTTGATCCGGTGTATCAAAATTAGCTAATCTTGAAAATACATTTTTTTTTGGGGGGGGGCTGGCTCAGGCTGCCTTAAAGGCAGATCTGGTAATGCAGGTGGAGGTGGGGATCGAACCACGGTATCCTGCTGTTCATTTGCATAAGCAGGCAATTAAACAACTGAGCTAACGGCAGGCCCCCCAAAAACACACTTTAACTACCATCTTTACCTAATTTCCATGCCAAGCCAAATTCCCCTACATTTAAACAAGCCAGGATCAGGTACTAGACAACCAATTAGATAGCCCTCGTACCAACAAAACCCACGGGAATTATTTAAACCAGCCAATGTTAAGTGACTTCCTTGCCCTGTCTTTTCTGTTTTATGAAGAACACAATCCAGCCTGTACCTGCCTCTCTGCTCCTTACCTGTAGTGGGTTTCACTAATGTGGCTCTGTATAGTATGCTGTGGCCCCTCCCTAAAAATATGTAGGCATGAAAATATCACCTAGTATCAACCACCTCTATAAATTAAAATCAACATGGATACTCTTTGAATTGCCTGACCACCTATTCAAAGCAGTTACCCTGAACTTCCCAAATCCTTGCTCTTTCACTGGAATAATATTCTTCACCACCTTCTACAAATTCCAGAGATATTTTTGCCTAGCCCCTCATGCTACAATCAGCCATGCAGCATGAAGCACATTGTTCATACAGCATCTGGCTACTGTATAGTCCTCAGGGACTTTTAACTTCTTTGACCTGGAAACTATGTTTTTATCCATCCAGTCATTATATTGCTCAATAATCAGTTTACACTACTGGTTAAAATAAAGGTTTACTGTTAAGCTTCAGTTCCATTTCACAAAAATACTTGCCACACCAAATTTACCCACTCCTTACTTGTACTGCTTAGTAATTAAACTAAGTGTCAAAATTCATGGTCTTCATTAAATATACAGTTATATATTAGGACCACATGTCCCTATGATACAATTTATTATTCTCAATAATTATGATGATAGTAATAATGGCAGCTAAATTTTTGTGGATATTACCAAGCTAAGTGTGATCCTACTAAGTCCTATTAGAGATGTACTATTTTATCACATTTTATAGATAAGAATGTCAAGAATTTTAGAGATTAAGTGTAACTTGCTCAAGATTATACAGATTTGTGTTAAAACTTATATTCAAATTGATTTAAGTGCATATCTTTTTTATTTCACCTTAGTTATTTATGCACTGGTCTCCCAGTTATAAGTAGCCCCAATACATTTGTTTTTAAATATCTCTCCTCTCTGTCTCTCTGAAGTGAGTGTTCAGGTATTTGTTTTCTGTGTGGAATCGTAGAGAATCATCAATCTTATTGGTTATTCCTCTGATTTTGTACAAATGTCTTCTTTGTCTTCATGTTGATAAATATTGTCTTCATATTAATAAATATTTTGAAATGTGTGAGACTCTCTCCTGAGACTTTCTTCAGGATAATATTGATGAATATTTTAATACATGGTTATTCACAATCTGTGGATCTCTTTAGCCAGATTACTCCTTTCAAAATTTGTTCCTGTGGATAACATGAGCTTCCTGAGTCTCAGTTATGATTATTGTCACTACTGCTACCTCAATACCTGTATCGTACCATGAGAAAACCTCCCAAATGACTTTTAGAAACATGATGGCATAATGTCTATACCAATCCACTACATTAGCATTAATCATATTATCCAGAAAAAAAACAAAAACATGAGGAAAAAGAAATGAGTTTGCTTCCTTCTAATGCACAAACTCAGGCTCATAAAGCTCCAGCCATTCTCTTCTGTGCTTACTCTAGTGCACTGAGTAAAAGATGCAACAGTCTTGGGTTGATGTGGATTTTTGAGACACTCACAAAAATGACTTTTGCATCATGTTAATGACTTACACTCCAGTAATGCTTTGCAATAAAAAATAATCTCTTCCAAATATAAGGGTGCAGTGTGCCCCTTGCTTGAAGAGATCAGCTCTACAGAGCCAGCTGATGGAACTGCTCACTGGAGCTAGGTCTTCTGCATCTCCGTCCAGAGGCTGTGCGCACTACCACAGCAGAGCAGAGACAGCAACTCCATCCATGGTATTTTAGAAGCCAACAGAATTCTGCTTTCCAAAAGTGAAAATGGAGTCCCTGCAAAATGTGGGGTGACCCACAGTCATCTCCTTTGGATGTTTGCACTCCACTTCCAAGTATGGAAGCCACCATCCCTGATGCAAAAGATGAAAACAAAGAAATACATGTCTATATGCACAAGATACTTACATGTGCATCTTGAATTGAAAGAGTTCTCCAAAAGATGACTTTTAACTGCAACACTCAACATGGAAAAGATTTTAGCAAGCTTTCCAAGAGCCATAAAAGTAGAATTGCAATGTGGAGTTTGTAGGGAATTGTATTTACTGGCTTTACCATAGAGCTCTATGCTGGGCTCTGTGTATTTTCTCACGGGGCACAGTTTCAAAGCCCTTCCTTCCTGCGTGCCTCCAACCTGTTTACAACAATCTCTCTCCTCCACAGTGCTTGCCACAGGTAGTTAAGTGTGAATAATGACAACCAAAAGAAGAAATAACACTAAATTCCCATTACTAAAGAAAATCTCCAGTTAGCCCTCTGGGGGAGATACTCACAAGGATTAATTATATTGTAGGAGTTGATATCTTTCTTCATTTCCCTTTCCAGCAGTTTTCAAAATACATTTTTCCACAGTTTTAAAGAAATGTAAGAACTCCCAAGTTCCACAGCCAGAAAATCCTGACAGTCTCTGATAACTAAATAATGGATGAAGCTCTACTGTTTACTTAGCAAGGGGAGAAAAAAAAAGAGTGATAGAAAGGTCCAGATAAAGTGCAAGAATCTGACATCCTCTCCCACTGAACAATGGTGAGAAGAATATCCTGCCTTTTTTTTCTTTTTTGTCCATGCACAAAATGTATATGGAAACAACCATTAGCTATGAAGTTTATTATCATTTTGTGCCTGTACCTAAGAGTTAATGTAGCCAATCTCCTTGTGTCAGTATGATTGCTTCCTCAGAAAGGGGTTAGGCCCAGGAACATAGTTGACTAAGCATTTCTATCCCAAGGACCTCTGCCACACACACACACACACACACACACACACACACACACACATACACACACGCAGGAGAAGACACCCTATGTTACTACAGAAGGCTCCCAGCCTGGAAAAACCACCACTATTCCCACATCTTCATATACTAGAAAGCTGATGGAAACATCAAGTAGTAATTAGCAAAGTAAGGATATCTTTTCGATAAAGTTCAAAATTTCATTGCTAATTTTCTCACGTGCCTGTCCTCCGGAGTAGGGCCAAACATACCCAGTCCATCAAGTTGAAGGCTGTCGGTGTTTGTCTACTGAGACCCACAAAACTTCCCACAATACCTGTCACTGGAACCTAGAATTCCACCATTAGAGATTCACTCTTTTGGTTTGGGAGGTATTTTAATCCCTGGGGGTCCTATTAAAATGCAAAAACTCAGAAGAATAACAGCCCTGAAAGCTATTATTAACTGACAGCAAGGAGGCCCTGGGGAATTGGACACAGGATAGAGCCCGAGGAACAGCTACAGGAAATCAGGACAAGAGAAGGCTACGAAGATGGCAGTGAAACAAACTTCTTCACAGCTTTTCAGGGGCCAGGCAGCCCTGTCTTTGGTTTTCCCTGCAGAAGGGAGTTCCATTTCAAGATGGGATAATGGGCACAACTCAAACAATACATTTCAGTAGTGCTAAAAGAGAAAATCAATACTATAAATATACATAATAGTTGTTATGAGAATGCTAACTTTGGTTGAGTATGTTTAATTAGGACTTGTTTCTCCAATGCCTGCTAGTAGTCACTTGGGCTTGTCAACAGGGTTATGTCTAAATCACAAGATTCTGTGTACATTTTCTTCTGTTTACTCCCTTATCCTCATTGGAAATGGCAGTATGGGATCTTTTTTTTTCTTTTGCTGACTTTTAAAGTCATTTTGGGCCAGGGATGTAGCTCAGCAACGTAGTGCCTGCCTGGCAAACTGGAGGTCTTGAGTTTGATTCCCAGTACCAAAAGTAAAGAAATAATAAAATATCAGTGTCTATTTTGCATACACCAGGAGTGTTTCTTTAGAAAATATGGAAGTGACTACTTGAACTACCAAGGTAAGGGTCTCTAAAAGAAAAAAATCACTGATGCTACCTCCTGGATTACAAGAAAACCTTTCTGTATTCAACAAGTAGCTGATCTGCATCATCAGGAATGGAACAAAGCCTCAGCCTCGGGGCCCCTCAGCGAGGCTTCCTACCTTAGTAGACTGATGTGGACAGATGCTGAAAGATTTTTAAAATCCTGAAAGGACTGAAACCCTGTGAGGGTGTGTGTGTGTGCGTGTGTGCGTGCGTGCGTGTGTGTGTGTGTGTGTGTGTGTGTGTGTGAAGATGTAAATGCAGGTCCAGTGAGATAGTTCAGTGGACTAAGTGCCTGCTTAGGCAAGTGCAGGGACAGGATTCAATTCCTAGAAGCACCACCCCCTACACTTGCCCCAGGTATGCTTAGCCACAGAGACTAGGTGTGGTGGCACAAGCCTATAATACCAGCACTGGGGAGGCTGAAAACAGGAGGATCATTATGAGTCCCAGCTGCATTCTGAGACCCTGTAGCAAATATATATTAAAAAAAAAAAAGATGCAAATGCAAATGCAAATGCAAATGCAGGCAGAAAGAAATTGCAGTGGAAGACTGACTTTTCTCCACAAAGAAAAACTATTTTGAGGGTGTTTGCCTATAGGAAGAAAGGAATAGGTTAAAACAAAAAGGGTTTTCACTTTTTTGTGTAAGTGAAATAAAAAGTTATGAAGGTATTTTTTAAATTGTATTTTTTATTATCACCATTGTTGCTTTTATTGTTGTTTTCATCTTTATGGTAAGGATGTTTCCCAAACCCAGTTCCATCTAAAAGAATGTCAATGAATGGTAACCAAGGTCAAGCCAAAGAACCAGGATGACAAAAGCCTTCTGACCAGATAAGAGTGATTGAGGAATTACTACGGACATAAAGAAATAAGCCTTTCTAAAGTTGTAGATTTAAGAAAAAATTAGATTTATTTCCTTCAATCTTGTTTAAAGTAGCAGTATCTTATAGCTCAAGTAAGTTGAAAACTGGTAGTCATACTATTAAACCAAGAGTTACAGTTCTGTAGCCACCTCAGATAAGGTGCCTGGGCCTACCCCTCACCTCAGCCACCTGAGACCCACGTGGGCTCTCCACTTGCTCACACTACTCTAAGTAACAGGCATTCTTTATACCATGTGATCCTTTTCCCCCACCCAGAACAAAACAGAACCCAGAACATCTGAAAAATGTATAAAAAACTTCTATTCAATACATAATTTGGAAACTTGCAGGCTATAGGAAAAGTCATAAACCCATGTCCTCCTGCCATGGAGTGATAGCTGTTTGTCAGCTATGTGCATCAACAAGACAGCAGTACTCTGTCCCCTGACACTGTGCGCTTGCTGCACTCCATACTCTGCCTGGTCCTTGGGCCCAGAGGCCCCTCAGAAGCTGTCTGTAACCTAAGAACATAACTAACTTGTCTTCTGGGGACAATCAATGTCTGGGTCTTTGACAAGGCACAGGAGTACACATTGCCTTTTGTGTTCCACCACGAGAGAATGACAGATTCATTTGCTGCTGACAACAGTCACAACCACTCATTCAGACAAAAAGTCCCGAGGTAACTGCTGAATGCTGGGGTATATGTCAGATATTAGGAAGGAAAAACAAAGTGAAAAAAAAATGGGAGAGTCTTCCATTTAGACTGGGTTAGGAAGCAAAAATTATAGAACACAAAGGATTCAGTGGTAGGAAAAGCCTTGAATTTTGAAAACTGTCACTATAAGAATTATGATTCTATCCTGTGATTAATTTTGTAAATAATATATAAAAGAAATTGATTGGGGGCCGGTTAGACGGCTCAGTGGAATAAGCTCTTCCCTGGCAAGCTCAAGGACCTGAGTTCGATTCCCCGGTTCGAAAAAAAAAAAAAAAAGAAATTGATTAACAATCCCTATGTGGCAAACATACACATAATATCTTTTACTCTTTATAGTACCACCCCAAGACAAGCACTAGCAGATTTGCAGAAACTTAATGTACTAGTCAGCTTTCCACTGTTGTAATGAAATACTGAGGTAATTGATTTATAAATACCAAAGGTTTACTTTGGCTTACATTTCTGGAGGCTTCAGTCCAAGTTTGAGCGACTCCAGTTCCTTGGGCCTCTGGGAGTGTCTGGTGGAGCGCAGCCACTCAGACCATGGCGCAGGAAGCAGAAAGGAATGAAAGAGACTGGGTTCCCAGTCTACTTCCAGGGCCTCCCTCAGTGACCTCAGTGCCTTCCACGAGGCCCCCCCTAATGAAGTTTCCCCACCTCCCAGGGGCAGCACTTAAGCATCAAAACTGCAACTCACACATCCTTGGAGGGTGCTCAGCTGCACGCTGCAGCACTGAAGCTCAGTTGATTTTTCAAAGCCACAAAGCAATTTGTTAGCAGAGACTGGGAAGAAGAGGCAATGGAGAGATGTTGGTCCAGAGATAGAGTTTTGGTTACAGGGACAAAGTTTCCAAGTGGCTACATGTAATGACATGAATGTAATGTTTATCTTGAAATCCCCTAGAGAGTAGATTTTAAATATTCCCACCACAAAAAAATGTTAAGCATGGGAGATATTGGGTAATTGGCTTGGCTTGATCATTCCATGATGTATCTATAGAGCAAAACATACTTTGTCCCATAAATATATAATTGTTAGTTATGAATTAAAATTAGATTTTAAAATCACAATGCTATGATAGAGCTGATATGTAAAATCCATGTCAGTCTGAAACTGACCATGATCTTAACCAGTAGGCTGTCCTGATTCTAAATCCTAAAACTTATCCTGTCTTCTTTACCTTGGTCAGGTCTATAATTGATTGCCCCAAAGTCTTCAGGAACTTGCCACTGAAAACTACCACTGCCTGTGGGATGCACTTTTTAACCTATTTAAAATGGGTACAGTAAATCTCCAAAGAAATGCCTTGGGTACCTCAAGAATGAAACGATTTCAAGTAACTAAGAAAGTCAACAAACTTCACAAATTATCCCAGCGGAGAGCCATGTGCAGGGAAATATTTTGAGGTCATCTAGGAGACAGACATCTTTGTTTGGGGCCAAAATACACTTCCCCAGTGAGACTGCAGGATAGACATAAATAATCCAGCCTGGAGAAGGGTCAACTCTGAGGCCAGAGTCAGGGTTAGCAGCTATAGCTTGAAAACCAATTGCTCTGAAAATCTGCAACAAGTCTATCTAAGAGCCATAGGGAGAGCAGTGCTGAGAGCAGCTGAGGCTGACCTCCTCTGCAGGAGCCAACCTTGAACCCTCTCGCTGCTCAGTGGATTTTATTAGGCACTGTGCTGTATTCCCCGCAGCAGGAAGAACTGTGCAGCAAGCAAACACACTCCTTGAGGGACAGGAAACAGGTCACAGGGCATCAGAGGGGTCACAGACCACAGGGCAGCAGGCAGGAATCAATAGCACAGAGCTGAGTCCAAGGGGATCAGTGACCCTAGGCTTTGTGGCAGTTTAGCCAAGTTGATTAACAGCACATATGAGATTCTGTGAGGGCCAAGCAGCAGCCACAGACAGCAGTTTTTAGACAATCAGGAAACCAGAAATGAGCTGCACAGTGAAACCTCTCTGCAGAAAGCAGAGCGCCTGCATGGGGCTGCTGGCAGAGGCAGATCACTCCCATCCCTCTTACGTGATGTGAGGGGCCCAGGAAGCATCCTTCCCGGATACTCCAAGATCTAAGCCCACATATTCTCCTTCTTCAATGGTTCTTCCTCTGTCTGTTAACTTCTTTCCGTGTTTTATTTTGAGAAATTACAAAATTATGCAAAAATCAGAGATGATAACATAGTAAATCCCAATGGATATTTTGCTCAACTTCAACATTTTTTAACTCAGGATCTTATCCTCCCTACCTCCACCTCCCCTTCCTCTCTCCCCACCCCCACACTCTCTACTTGCTACCATGGGCAAATCCTACACATAATATGATTTAATTTGAAATATTTCAGTTGGAATCCTAAAAGAACTCATTATTAAAACATGTCATACACTTATCACATTGAAAATAAATTGAACAATGGGATCATTAGTACATTGGACTTGGCAGAGAAAAGAATCCATGACCTTGAGGTTATGACAATTGAAATGTTTAAAACTTAAAAATAAAGAGAACAGACATCAAAAGGAAAAGAAGGGACTACACAAGAACTGTGTCACAGCTGCTAAAGCTGTAGTATCCCACGTGGAAATACTACTACAAGAGAAGGAAAGAGAAAGGGGAATGAAAGAAACATTCAAGGCACTATGGACTGAGGATTTCCCCTAATTAATCTGCTCAGAGAACACTAATAGAAAAGTTATACAAATACTGCAAACAGATACATCCCATTCAAAATTTAAACTCAGAAAAACCCAGAAGATGAAAAAATCTTACCTCCAGAGAAGTAAAGGTAGAACTTACACTTGACTTATAACAAAACAAGGAAATGAGAAAGTACACTAATACCTTGATTCACAAATGCTTCTGTTCAAAAATAATTCAGTTTTTTAAATAATTTTTTGAAAAACAAATAGTAATAAGGCAGTTTCAAAACTGATTGCTAGCATAGTTTCAATAATTAATACATTGCATATTGTTGTCTTAGTGGTTATTCATTGTACAAGATGCAGACTTGATATCCTGTCCACAAACACTATTAGAACAAATCTCTCTATTCATTGAATTAAGACAATACAGCTGTATGTCTATCCTATTTTGAATATACAGATACAAAATGATCCTTCACTTGTATCCCCCTTTTTTGTTTAGTTTTGTCTGAGCAGGGTATTCCATTGTCATTTAAATATTGTAGGTACATGAATTCAGCAAAATATTCCAATATAGTCCAGTAGTCCATAATAGTAGTAGGTTTTCTGTAAGACTGGCAATGTCACAAGTCATTGACTTGAATCTTTTACAGCTCAGCATATTAATATGGCTTTACTAAACTGTCTCATTGCTATCTGTTTATCAATAAAACTTTGGAAAAAAATATGGCTTTACGCTTTAGAGAACCTTGGGAGGCCTAGGTCTGTCCTTTTCCAACACAGGAACTCAGAGGAGGTCATTTCCTACAAATATCAAAGCCATGGCTCAGGAGTCAGTGGTGTTCAGTGATGTATCCATAGACTTCTCTCAGGAAGAGTGGGGATGCCTGACGAATGATCAGAGAGATTTATACAGAGATGTGATGGTGGAGAATTACAGCAACCTGGTTTCAGTGGGACTTTGCACTTCTAAACCAAGTA
>NW_004524720.1:5612918-5648240 GCF_000260255.1 Octodon degus
ATCATTGATCACTTTCCTCTGTGGCCCCATAATCTCCTTGATCAGAAAATTTGGGACACAATTGAGTCACATGATGTTACAGTACAGGTTCTCCTATGTCCTGAGTCTTCACTGACTTCGGAAGGATAGGGCCAAAAATGTTGGCTGTATTTGCAGCCCTTCTTTTTCTCCAATTTTTGGTCTGCAAACTAAGGTTGTTAATCCTCCAGAAGACAAGTTTATTATTATCACCCTATATCATATACAGTTGAGCTTAACCTCACTCTCTGTCTGAATATCAAACATCTTAGGCATAACATGGAACAGGTATTTTCCATCAAGTGTTGATATGTGAAACTTTAAGTCCCTACAGAATAGGAAGAAAACATTAAAAATATTTTTAAAAATAGGAACAGTTACATATTTTTATACAGAAATTTAGAAATCTAACCATATACAGCATTGTAGCAGGACACTCCTGTGACATTTGTTTTCTTGTCTCTTGTTTTCACTTATTACTCTTTTTTAAAAACAAACATTTACTTGAGAGACAGTATGGCAGTAATTGGTATGTCATGACAAACAGTATGTATTTAGAAGACTGGAATAACAGGCATTGCAAGCATGCAACCATTACACTTTGCTATCTTCAGTGCAGTTGCTTAGTTCACAAGTATCCACATATATAGTTAGTCAGGATGAGAATCCTACCAATTAACTGCTAGTTTCAAAAACATGCTGAAGATTCTCAGGATCTTTACCTTACTCATCTTGTACATATAAATGTATGGCTTTGCCTGTCATGTTTCCTAGCTTTTCTCCTTGCCCTCTCTTCAATTTCTAATCCTCAAGATCTTGCTTTCCATTTAATTGTGTTTTACCTTTCTATTTTTATTTCTTCTTTTGCGTTCTTACACTAGGGAAACTATATGATATTTACACATGTGGGTCTGGTTTATTTCACTTACATCTTCAACTGGCATCCACTTAAATATGAAGCCTTCAAGTTTATCATTCTTTATAACTGAGTAATACTCCATTGTATAAAAATAGCACATCTTTTTCATCCATTCCTCAGTTGATGGGCATCTTGGTTGTTTCCCAGATTTGGCTATCACACATTGTGCTGCTATAAACATAGGTACACATATATCACTATGATATGACGTTTTCAGTTCCTCCAGGAAAATTCCCAGAAGGGAGATAGCTGGTTTGGATGGGATTTCCAGTCCTAGTAAAAATAATTTAGTTTGCAAACAGAAATATTTTGTAAAATTTGCCTTCTATAAACTCAACACTGGAGGACTATCACAATTGTGGCCATCTTTTCAGAATTGTGAGATGAATTATACTCATAAACCAAGGGTACCACTGTAATGAAGTGAAATATTTAAAGCAGGACAAAACAGAACTATCAACCTTTAATTCTGCACCCTATAAATTTCATTATTAAAGTAAAGGAGGAATGAGGGTCAGGGGTATACTTGGCGACACAGTGTTCGCCTGGCAATTGCAAGGACATGAGTTTGATTGCCCATACCAAATGAAAAATGTAAAGGAGGAACACTTTCTCATATAAACAAAAATTGAAGGAATTTGCTACCAATAACCCAGTCTTGCTAGAGATGTTCTTGTTAATTAAAATTATAGCAGAAACCAATAAAATTGAAAGTAGGAAATTAATACGGAAAGCAAGAAAAACAAAAGGTGAGTTTTTAAAGAGGTTAATAAAATGGATAAAAAGGGCCCGCAAAATAGCTCAGTGGATTGAAGCGCCTGCAAGCAGGTGTAGGGGCTGGGGATTCGCTACCCAGGCCTGCCATGCCAGCCCTGCCCCGGGGGCATGCTGGGATGTCAATTGAGACTAGGTGTGATGGCACACGCCTGTAATCCCACCTCTTGGGAGGCTGTAAACAGGTGGATCACTAGAAGTCCTATCTAGTAATGAGACCCTAAACACTCTGTAGACCCTTCCCAAAAATACAAAAAGATAAATAAATAAAATAAAATAAAATTGATAAACTTCTAGCCCAACTAAAAAAAAAGAGAGAAAATAAGAATTGATAGCATCATAAATGAAAGAAAGGGTATCACCTCAGATTCCATGGATATAATAGTGATGTTTTAGAAAAATAATACTATAAATTCTTCTATTTCCCAAAATTTGACAACCTAGGTAAAATGGGCCAAGTCCTTGACACACAATTTTCCAAAGCTTGCATCATAAAAAATAGAAAATTTGAATAAGCCTGAACCTACTAAGTAAATCAAATGAAGACATTAATACCTTTCCAAAACATAAATGACCAGGCTATTGAATTCTACCAATACTAAGGTAAGAATTTAAATGCTCTTCTATAATATCTTATAAAAGCAGAGAAAATAATTTACAACACTCTGCAAGGTCAGCAATATCTAATACCAAAACCAATGATACTATAAGAAAAGAAAATTATAATCAAAATGTAGTCATAACCACAGATACAAAAGTATTACACAAAATATAAGTAAACCAAATCCATCTAGTATAAAAAGAATTACACCAAAAACAATCACTACTCATTCTATGTATGGGAGGTTCACTCACACTCAAAATTTAATTTCCCCTGCAATCTTCCCCTGAAATCACAGAGTCAAATGATTATGTCAATAAATGTTTAGAAGGGCCAGCCAGATAGCTCAGCAGATTAAAGCGCCTAGTTAGGCAGGCTCAAGGACGGGGGTCGATCCCCCAGCATGCGGTGTCAGCCCCACCCCCTGAGCACACTTAGATGCGACTGAGACTGGGTGTGGTGGCCTATGCCTGCAATTCCAGTGCTTGGGAGGCTGAAAATAGGAGGATCACTATGCAACCAAGCTGTGTAGTGAGACCCTGTAGACCCTGTATTAAATATATTAAAATAATAATAATTAAATGAAATTAAATTAAAATAAAAACATACAAAGCATTTGACCAAAGCTAACATGCATTCATGATGAAAATTCTCAACACACTAAAAATAGGGAACTTCCTCTTTGTAGGCAAGAATATTTAGAAAACAAAACACTACAGCTGGCATCATAATTAATAGGGAAAAACTAAAAGCTGTCCAGCTAAGATCAGGAATAAAGCATAGATATTCCCTCTCACTTCTCCTTTTTGACATCTGACCAGAAGTCCTAGCAAATATAATAAGGCAGTAAAAGAAAATGGAAGTTTTACAGCTATACAGGCCATGAAGAAAGAAATAAAACTCTGCAGATGGCATAATAATCTACACAGAAAATTTGAAATACCTAACAAAAACTTTGTCATGTTTGTTTGGGCATTACTGGAGACAGAACCTAGGGGTACTCTACCACTGAGCTACATCCCCAGCCCTTTTTATTTTCTAAGATAGTCTTGCTGATTTCTCCACTGCTGGCCCCACACTTGCAAATCTCCTGCCTCACCCTCCTGAGTAGCTGAGATTATACATATGGGTTCTGTACCTGGCAATAAATAAACTTTAGAACTAATGCGTGTTGATAGCCAAGTTACTGCATCCAAAGCTATAGCACAAAATCCAGCCCCTTCCTAATTTACTAACAATGAACAAATGGAACTTGAAATTTAAAACACAATAGTATTCTTATAAGCACAATAAAAATGAAATACATCTAACAAAGTATGTATGAGATCAATATGAGGAAACTATAAAACACTGATGAAAGATACCAAAGAAAAACTAAATGAGGGAGATAGTACATGGTTATGAATAGGAAAACACCATACGGTCCAAATATGAATTCCTCCCAATTTGAGTTATGTATTCAAAACAATCAGGGATATTGATGGATATAAGTTTATGTGGACAGACAAAAGACAACAGCCAACTGAATCTTTATGAAAAGTAACAAATTTAGAAGGCTAACATCATCCAACTTCAAATAGGATAGTGATCCATGAGTGATCAGGTTTATAGCAGTACAACTAATAGCCACATCCTTGAAGTGGCCCATATATCCATATCGACAGATAAATGAAAAAAGAAAATGTGGTACTTATACATCATACAGTACTAGTCTGTCTTGAAGAAAGATAAATCTGAGTCATTTAGAGTAAAACAGATGCAACTTTAGATAACAATGTTAAGTGAAATAAATCAGAACTGCACGCTTAAATATTGTATGATTTCTCTTATGCAAGAAACTCAAAGTATAAAACTCTTTAAACTCTTTAAAGAGAAAAATAAAAGATAAATAATGGGAAATAGGAAGGTAAATCTTCTACAAATGGGAAGGAAAACAAAAGATAGAGATGGGGAGAGATTGGTGGAGAAAAAATATAAAAGGAACTAACATGTGCTGCACAAGTATCAACTCTCTATGATGGATGTAGTCATCACATGCTGTAAATATGTGCAAATCACTTTTAATAATATAAAAAATGAATAAAACACTTGCATTTAAAAATCTCTTACTGTGTAACTGATATGATCAAGAAGCTGGGAATAGCCAAGAAAGTAGACAAATAGATCAGCTGAACAGCAGATACACATGGGTATAGTAAGTAGTTTTTCACAAAGGGATGAAAATAATTGAACGGAATAAAAATAGTCTTTTCAATAAACAGTACCGGCATATACATGCATAAACAAAGACAGAAATGTTATACCAAATGAATCATAGACCTAAACGTAAAATACAAAAACTCCTAGAACATAAAAGAGAAAAATCCAGAGCTAGGGAGATAGCTCAGTGATCTGAGTGCTTGCCTGGCAAGCAAAAGGGCCCGGGTTCTATCCCCAGTACTCCATGCTGTGTGCAGGCCACTGAAACCAGGAGTGGTGGTGCGCACCTGTATCCCAGTGCTGAGGAGGCTGAAACGGGAGGATCACTAGAGTCTGAGATATTTAGTGAGATGCTATACCAAATAAATAAATAAATAAAATCCAGAATGACCTTTGGTAATTGTGTTTTTAGATAAAACACCAAAGGCATACACCATGAAAGAAATTATTAATAAACCAAGCATAATTAAAATTATACAATTCTCTGAGAAAGGCACTATCAAAAAGAGAAGTCAAGCTATAGACTAGGAAAAAATGTTTATAAAAGACATATCAAATAGACTGCTTTCAAAAAATACATTGATTTTTTTTTTTTTTTTTTTTTTTGCATAACCTGGGATTGAACTCAGGCCATCACACTTGCCAGGGAAGTGCTTATTCCACTGAGCCATCTCCCCGGCCCTACATTGAATTCTTAAGACACAATAATATGAAAAAAAATAAAACTGTCAAAAGACACAAACAGTCATGCCACCAAAGAAGTCATACAGATGGCAAGAAAACATGTGGAAAGGTATTCAACATCACGTGTATTTAATTTGCTAGCACAGCACTGTGGTAGCACTACTAAAGCAGATATGGCCACTCACCAGAATGGCCAAAACCTAAAAACCATGAAAACGTCACACCCTGATGATGTTGTGAGAGGACTGAAATTCTCCATTCACTGTGACCAGTAATACAAAACAGCACAGCCGAGTTAGAATGCAGTTTGTCAGTTTCTTACAAGAATAAACATTACTGTACAATTTGGCAACCATGCTCCTTTCTATTTACTCAGAATGTTGAAAACTTATGCAAACACAAAAATCAGCAGTCCTGTGCTTATTATAGCTTTTGTTGTAACTTCCAAAACTCAGAGCAACCACGATACTGTTCATTTGTGATTAGGTAGGTAAGCTATGATAGATCCAGGTAATAGGTTATTACTGAACTCTAAGATAAATGAGCTATCAAGCCATACCAAGGTATGGAGGAAATTTAAGTGCATATTAGTAAGCAAAGAGGCCAGTCTCAAAAGGAGACATTCTGTGAAATTCCATGTGACATTATAAGAAAGGAAAAATTATAGATACCATACAAGGTATCAGTGAGTGACTAGCATGTAGAGAAAAAGAGGGATAATTATTAGGTAAGTGGAAATTTTTAAGGCAGATCTGTTTTGTATGATACTGTGATATCACACACCTGTCATTAAATGCAGACCCCAGGACCCTTGGGCAAAACCCTGCAAGTTTGTGGGATAATGGTTTTGGGTGATAATGACATGTCAATGTAGTTTCATTGATTATAACAACTATTCCCCTCTGGTGCCTGGTGTCAAGAGTGGGTGATGCTTTGTGTGTGTGTGTGTGTGTGTGTGTGTGTGTGTGTGTGTGTGTGTGTGTGAATGGGGGAATAATGCAACGCTGTACTTTCTGAAGTTTTTTCTCTGAATCTAAAACTGCTCTGGAAAATAATGTTTTCATTTTTAAAAATTAAACAATAATTCCTCAAGGTCATCAAAGATCTAATGTTCAAATTAAAATTCAAGTTTTAATTCAAATTTTCTGTGTGCCCCAAAATATATTTTTACACATTTTTGAAATCATGATTTAAATAAGAATCACACATGATGTGTCTTAAATCTGAATATTTCCCTTTTCCCTCTTTGTTTCTCTTAACGATGTATTTATTGAAAACCTGTGGCTGGGGGCCAGGGAGATGATGGCTCAGTAGAACTATATTTGAATTCATTGAAACAGTCGTTCTTATCTATATTGAAGTGGTCCTGGTTTTTTGCCCTCCAGTTGCCTTAATGGCTCTTCATTTATTTGTTATTTCTTGTTCCACACACGGCATCAGCCATTTGCCCAAGCTATGCCATGGTAATTACATTATGAGGTTAGAAAGCACAATTTGCCCACCACCAAACACATTTCTTGATCATTTGAGGACTCTGATAGAATCTGGATTGACATCTTTTTCAAAGAGAAGATACTCTATGAATCATACCAAGGTTGGTGCTGCTGTCCTTTCATTTAACCTCTATGGTTCTGAGCCAGGTTCTCAGTTTCAAGTCTAAGGGCTGGACAGAATCCCACTCCCTCTCCCAAGAAGGCAAAGTAGCTCTGTGCTGCTTAGAGAAGGGGAGGAGTTGACAGTAGGCAGTGATTTCCTTCCACCTTACTCAGTGCTTTTCTTTTTACTGTACCAAAACTATACCTTTGGCTTTGTCGGCTCTTGTTGGCACGTGAACAGCCCCTGAATTGGATGTCTGTGGGTGGCCATGACAACTGGAGGACCTCACCAGCCACCATCTTGCTCCACTGATGCTTACCTTTCTCTTCCGGGTCCCTAACTAAACTTCCAAACTTCTACAATGTCTGCATCTTTGAATAAGACTCTACCAACTTGAGACTAGCAACTCTAATGTTATTATGACATAGCAGTATCAATGACAATATGAGTACTAATTTAAGATTTTTTTTACAGTTTGGAGGGTTTTTGTTGTTATTTTCTTCTATATACTTTTCTAAGTACTTATAAGCAAGTTACCTGGTTTAAATCCATTTGATCTAATTCCTCTTAATGTAGTTATACCGCCAATATGGTATGTGGCCAGGTCATTTTCTCCTTTTGCTGTCTTTCTTTAGGAATTGTTTACTAATATGTTTTGGTAAAATACATGGTTTCAAAACTAGAGCTACAAAGTACTATATGTTCAGAGAAGTCTAATTTCTGTCTATTTTATCCTACCTTTCTTTCATATTTGAGTTAATTTGGTTTTACTTTATTATACAGAATAGGTATACATATTATATACATATTGTATATATTACATAGCATATATATATTCTTACATATAGTGGTATATGAAAAATATATATGCAGTATTCTTAATCCTTCTAATGCTTGTTAGATTATAAAACGTTATAATCTACTTTATAAAATACCTTGGAATAATGTATAACTACATAAAATATTTCTTGTTCCTTTTTTTTTTTAACTTTAGGGATGGATCTACAGTGTGTTCATGGTCTCATACTAGATTGGACTTGTAGTGATCCGTCTGTTTACAGCCTCCCAAGAGCTGGGATCACAGGTGCGCACCACCATACCCAGTCTCAGTTGCCATCTCAGCGTGCCCCGGGGGCGGGGATGGCAAGGCATTTTCTTGTTCTTTTTGCTAACTGTATAATCTTTATCATGTAAATATGTACTAATTTCCAACTAGCCCCACCTACTTGATGCATATTTGAATTTTTTGTATGGGAATAATTTTCCAATGATTAGACTTATATATATATTTTTTTTTTCTTAATATATCTTGTTTTGATTGTTGTTGTACTAATTATAAAGAATAAATAGTCCTCAGAGAGATAAACATGACACTGATAGTTCTGGATAAATCAGCTGCTCAGGTCACCTGACTTGGAATATGCATTCAACTACTTTCTAAAACAATCAGTGAGGAACTTATTTCTCTGTGGACTTTGGCAGAATTAGGGCACTTGGCAGAGCAAAGAAAATTTAGGACTGGACATTATACAGCAGGATCCACAAGGAAGACGTAAGGATGGATAACCATCTTCCTTTGTGTTTTTGCCTCATTAGAAGATTGATTGGGGCCAAAATGTTCACAAGAAATGATCAGTTACTTTGCAAAGAGACTATAACTAGGGGTCAGTCTCCTTAAAAAGTGGCAGAAATAAAGTATATGATGTGGGCTTCTTTAGCACAGTCACAGAGATAACAAGATATCAAGGCTATCATGCTAAGCCATAGGATGAGACTTCCTCCCTCAGCAGCTACTAAGAAACCTTAGCAGCCTTCATACATGGCCTCTTCCCCCTGACTAGAGAACCCTGGGGATCCACAGCTGCACAATACACACAGCAAAACAGATGCTAGATGGGCCATTTCTCACTACTTTAACAATTTCCCCCAAATTCTTGAATAGGCTTTTCAGTGATCAGAAAATGATCATTTTAATTATTACTTTTTTTTCCACTCCAAATTTCAACTTCAAATGCATCTCTATTAAGAGAAGATCAGATAAGGAGGTAAAGTAAGGTCAGTTACCTCTCCCAATCTCTGCCTGATACAGCCTTGTGGGAATTTAATTGAATTTCATCCCCCCCAAAAAAAATGAAAGGAGGACAGATTGGCAAAAAGAAAAGAAAGTAAACAAGAAGAAGGTGGTGTAGAAATGAAAAAATGGACTCCAAGCTTGTAATCAAAGAATGGGACATGGCAGCATTCATTTCTGAGGTGAACTAAACTGGAAAACCAGATTCCTAACCAAGGCCACTGCATGCAAGGTGATCTGTTTTCCCATTCTTGGCATTCTGTCAGGCAGAAGCTCACGGTTACCTTTCAGGACTCAATGTAAACATGAGACATATCCCTACTCTCTGCTAATTTATGGACATTCTAAACTATAGCTGATTCCAGCATAGCTGAGTTTAAATTCTATGGGATGTTCAGCTATGCTGTTGTCATGGCAACCATTGCATTATAAACCTGGGCACTCAGGGGAAATGTGGATCACATCTGGAAGGAAGAGTATACTTGACAGGAAAAGTTCAGCCTTTTAGACTGGGCTGACTGATGGGGGAGGTACACAGGAGTGGGTAATGGGGTGAAGACAGAAGGAACACTTTAAATATCCTCCCCCAAGAGACAAAAAGGTTTAGGTTTCATCTCTGCAGAAAATCCATCCTTAAGAGTTGCTAACCTCTCTCCTCACCAACCCATGAAATCCAAGTGCCTCAATTTCCCCCTTGATGCCCTGCAAATGCATGCTCTTTCTTCTTCACTATTTTGGGCCCTTTCTGGGAAATGCCTGGGAAACCCCAGGCTTCAGCTAGACCTATCTACTCAATGACCTCCAAACTTTGCTTGCTGGCTTCCACATCAGATTTGGGTCTTCCTTTGACCCACATTACTTTCTCAGCTTCTCTCTGCTGATCACCTTCCAAACAAAGAGAAGTACTCTCTTTCCTCATCACAGATCAGTTCTACATGTGGCAGGAACCCTGGTTACACGTGCATTGCCACCAAGTGTGTTTGAAAACCTCTCACAACTTTTTTGCCTTCCTGGGCAAGATGAGGAGCTGTGGGCCAGGTGTGAACTTCTGAGACAGCTGCTTAGGGTGCCCATCCCTGTGTGAGGCAGCCCCCTTGCCCTCTGGCTGCATCCTCAGCAACATTCTCAGGGACAAGCACTAATCACCCTGTATTACCTCAGGGCTTCTCTCCATTGGCATGGATCCTCACCAAGCCCCTCTGACTCCCGACATGCCTTACTCTTCTTCATGCATTTTTGTATGGCTCATTTCTTATTTTTCAGGAGGAAAAATGTCATCTCCTCACCATAATCCTCCTCCTGTTTTCCAATCTAAACACTCCAGACAATCTAGCACATCACTCTGTTACAGTGTCATTGTTGCTGTTGCTGCTGCTATTTTTGTGACTTGAAAACACCAATATTTCCTTGTGTACTGTTGCATTATTTCTTTATCTGTTGGGAGCCATGGAAGCAGGAGATTGGTCAACTGTGTGAAAGCTGAACTAGGCCTATGAGCCTAAAGCAGATAAGCTACCTCAGTCCTGAGATAAACATCCTGACTGGTTAATGTCAGCTAATAGTCACTAGGCAACCTGGTGTCATGTGTTACTAACTTTGCAAAGGTGTAAATAAATGCCCATACTGTTGTTCTGGGAATTGTGTTGCCAACCAGGCAAATGGGCTCCCACCTGACCCAGCTCATGTCTTCTTGTCTAGCTTTTCCTCATTCCTGCTGCCATTTCTCTCCAGGTACAACATATCACACTGAGAGAACAACAGATCCCCACAGTTATCTCTGTTTCTTCTCAATAGTGCAAGACTCATAAAAGAAAGGAGCTTTTCTGTCCTGCTTACAACTTGTCCCTTGAAATAGCATTGGGTCTCTATTACATTATCAGTAAGTACTTCATGATAAGTAAGTGGATGTGTGTTCTTAAAAAGTAGTTGTGAGTTTTCTTGAATCATTCCACTTTTCACTTGCAAAATAAGGAACAACCTTGTTTAATTCATTTTATAAGTTTTGGCTGCTTTGTCACTATTTAGAAGGAAAAAAAAGGCCAATGCAATCGCATTCGCAGAGCTCTTAACCCAGGCTTTTTATCCAGCTGCCCGTCTAAGCCACCTCCCTCCGCAGACATGACCTAATTAATGAATTTGTCAGAGCCCAAAATGTAGCCAACTTCAAAAATTTTTGAAGCCTTGCAGATGTTCTCTAAGTATCTTTATAAGGTGTCATCACGCATCATTATCTAATCCCCTGGGGATCCTAGGAAGTAGGAATTCCATGACAGAAAATAGAAGCAGAGCCCTAAGAGTTTAATTTTTCAGGTCACATGAGTAGTATGTGTCATACCTGCTTTCAAATCCAGGTCTGTAGATTTCATATAAATCATGTTGCCTCCAGAACTTCTGAAACCAATTTCTATGAGGCAGTGGCCCAGCCTGGGAGATGGGAACACCCTTGACCAGTACCTGGGCAATCTCTCCTAGGCTTACCATTCACTGGCCCTATGACCTTAAGCAATTGTCCCTCTATAAATGAGGGTTGGCAAACACACTGCCCAAGCCAGTGTCTTGGGCAATGCTGATGAGCATACAAATGACAACTGACTGGCTCTGCTCACGCTTTTGCTTCATTTACTCTAGAATTTACTGAAGAAAGGGAGGAATCACAAGGAAAAAATGAAGTCACAGGTTGGGGAAGGCCAGTGGAGAGAGGTAGTGATATGTAAGCACTGCCCCAGGAAGAAAGAAGAGGTAAATAGCAACTGGTGCCCAGTGCTACAATTTAGAATGAAAGGTCCCTTAAAGGCTGATGTGTCATAGAGGCTTTGTCCCAGGCCCTTAGCACCACTGGGACGTGGTAGAAGTTTTTCAAGGTGAGACATAATGGAAAGAAGTTAGATCACTGAAGGTTGCCCTCAAAGGTGACACTGGGACCTCACCCCCTCTTCTTCCCCTTTCTTTGCTTGCCAGTTGCCATGAAGTATTTAGTCTCCTGCATCACACACTCCCACCATGAAATTCTATGCTGTGGCAGACCACTCCCCAATGATCCTGGACTACAATACCTGCAACTCTGAGCCAAGTAAACCATTTCTTCTTTTCAGTTGATTAGCCCCAGTATTTTGTTACAGCAATGGAAAGCTGACTAACACATCAAGCCATGTTGCCATCTGAAGCAATATGAGGTTTTGGCAAGTCCCAGAAATACATTTTGCACTGAAAATAGCTTTAAAAAATGGCAGCGCTCAGCCAGCACATTTCAGGAGGTTTAACACAACAAACCCAAAGGAAACAAACCAGCCCCACAGGGGACTGAGCTCCTCACTCTCCATCCCCATGACTGACAGTTAATGCTCAATATGGCAAACTGCTGGAGGATATTCAGGGACTCCCTCCTGTCTCTAGCTGAGGATTCAGATCTGACAGGTCAAATGAAACAAAATCATCCTTTACACCTCCCTGATCAAGTTTTCCAGAGAAACAGGCTAGAGAATAAAAACAAATCCCCAGAATAATCTTTCACAGAATCCTTCTCAAGACTGAAACTAAACTAAAACAAAAGCCAATACAAAAAAGCTGAAAAGTTTTTCTCATTTTAGTTGAATCAGAAGATTCATGTTGTGACCTAGAGAAGAGTCTTATATATTTTTCTTTTGATTTAAAGCACAACTAAAATATATATATATTTTTTAATATCCTGTCCTGAAGAGACTTGGGCAGGCCTACATGTTATGCTATGATTTTTGAGAGATTTTAGCTGAAGGAGGTGCCAGGCCTCACAGAGTTCTATCAGGTATGCCACGAAAATACTTTCCATTACAAATAAACAGAACCTTTTATTCTTTCTTATTTATACAAGGACTTCTTTGATTTTCTGCATGTGACATTTTGGAATGAAAAACTGGTGACTGCATTAACTCAAAACAAAACACGATGTCTTATTTCTTTCTTTCCAGAAAATCCCAGTCAAAAATCCCTGAAAACAGACCTCCGTGTGAGCAGCAATCGCCAAGCAGGGTCCAGCATTCCAATTTCTGTCACTTGATCTGATACTAGCTGAAGTCACCGATTAGAGCCAGTATTAATTGGAGCCTGAGATGAAGCTAAGCATCTGAGACAGACGAGGGGACAGTATGATCAGTCATCTAAGGTTGCAAGGAAAAGATGACTCGATTTGCCTGATTCCCCTGTTCTCCCTTCCCCCACCTCAAATCAAACCACAGAATCAGACTTGAGAAAAGAAGAAGACCAAAAAGACAGGGCAGGGCTGGGCTTCTGCCTTTTAGTGCCCTGGGAACAGCGTAGGCTCCACTTCTTACCTGCCAGTCCAGGTGCCTGGCAGGCAACAGCACCTGCAGGCAAGTCTCAGATCAAATAGCTCTATAGTAGATCCTTGAGTTGAGACTGACCTAACATATGAACAATGTGGGTTATGTCCACAATTTTAGTTTTAACTTCTGACCAAAGTCTTGAGTTATGACTCGAATGGTGGCTACTTGTGACTCCATCTGGTTTCAGACACAGATTTAACTCTTAAAGAGTTCTAGAAGGAACATTACAACACCCTTTCTTGTTGGGGTTACTGGAGAAATCCTGGATCAGTGTCTCTCTAAGGACACTGAATCTGCCTGGGCACAGGAGAGAGACTTCAAAGGCTGTGAAGAGAAAACTGGGTCTTCAAGTGACAACCCGAGTTGCAACCAACCCTCGAGAATGAGCTGAATTCCTAAGTCAAGCGTCCACTGTTGTCTTCTCCCTCAGAAAGCTGCCTGTCAGCAAATGCAGATATATATAGGAGAAATATGTGCACACTTTCAATTGCTAACCATTAGAGCTACACAGAGGCTCATGAGGTCAAAGATGAAAAATGTGGAGGGCTGGAAAGATAGCTCAACAGACTCAAGTGTCTGCTTAGGCAGGCTTAGACAAGTGCAAGGACCGCAGTTTGATCCCCAGCACCACATGCAGAGCCAGCTCTGCCCCCAGGGCGGGCTTGACCAGCTAGAGTCAAGGCAGAGAGGCGTACATGTGTAATCCCAGCACTGGGGAGGATGGAGGATCACGAGGGGTCTGAGCTGCCTAGTAAGACCCTGCAAAAACCAAATACATAAAAAAAGGAAAAAAGAAAAAGTGGAGTAATTGCCCAAGATTTCCTGTAGCAAAAAAGAAGGCCCAATCTTCATTTCCCATTTTTGAATCAATGTGTTCTCACTTACTTCTTGACTTTTCTGAGTAACTACCAAAAGACAAAGGAAAATAAATACTAAACATTTACAGTTCTGTGTGGGAACAGAAGCTGTCACATAGCAGTGAGTTGCCAGCTATAATATCCTGATATAATCTCTGTGAACATAGCACAGGACAGTGAGTTTACTCATGCATTCTCACAATGGTCAGCTCGCCAGAGCCCTCCAGTATGCCCAGATGAGAATACTTTCTAGAACTCTGTGACAAGAACTAGACACTGAAGCAACAATATAAATTCTTCTGCCATTATTGTCACCTTCAAACACTGACATTTTGCATAGTAGCAGTATGACAGTTCCTCAAAAAAAGATAGTAAAATTACCACACTATCTAGCAATCCCACTTCAAATAACCTAAATCATCATCACTAAAGGATATTTGAATGCCTGTTTGAGCAGTGTTATTCATGATAGTCAAAGGATGGAAGGTACCAAAGGAACTTCCAATGATGAATGAACAAAGCAAAGCACACAGTAGGCTATCATTCAGCCTTCGAAAAGTGAAAGATTCTGACATAGTCACAATGCGAATGAAACTTGAGGCTATCACCCTAAGTGAAATAGGTCCCAAAAAGACAAATGCTGTATAATTCCACTTAAAGTACTTCAAGCAGCCAAACTCATAGAAATAGAAAGGAGGATTGTTGCTGGGGCCTGGTAGAGGAGACAGTGGGGACTTATGGGTTTAGTGGGTGCAGAGTTTCCACTTTGCAAGATGATGAGTTCTAGAGATGGATGGGCCAATGGTTACACAGCAGTGTGAATGTATTTAATGCTACTGAACTGTACATTTAAAATGGTTCAGATGGTAAATTCTGTGTTATATGTGCTTTACAACAATTTAAAGATAGCAACAAAATTAAAATTTTTGCAAATGAATATACAAGGTGTCATGTTAGATTTTTATTGGTGAAACTAATGAATTTTAAGTAGCAGGACAAATATTATGAATTCTTTTATGGGTGAAATTAAAGCTACTCTGGACCTGTGAATTCACTGAAATTGCTTAGGAGCACTTCCTACCCTTGCAGGAAGTGGACACTGAAGAATCCTCAGCCAATACTCTGCACACCCTAGGATAACACTCAAGGTCTGCTGCCCACCAGAGCAGTGTGTCCTCAGGCTGCTTGTTAAGAAAAGCATGGAATCCAGTCACAAATTGCCATATGCTGGTAATCCCACTCTGGAAGTGGAGGCTAGAGGGTGGCAAGTTTGAGGCTGGTCTGGGCAGTTTAACAAGACCCTGTCTCAAAACAAAAAGGGCTGGGGTGTAGCTCACTTGCTCACTGTCCACAGGCCCTGAGTTCACCCTCCAGAAGGGGTGGGTACAGATGGGGAAGAGAAGAGGGAAGGGAGTGTGGGGGGAGGGAGGGCAAGAGAGAAGCTACAGCACTAAAATCCTAGCTCAAGAGCTGCAGAACAAGCTGTGCAGGTGGCACACACCTGTAATCACAGCACTCAGAAGGCTGAGGCCAGAGGATCATGGCCAGCCCGGGCTACACGGGAGCTTAAGGCTAAATAGTGAGACCTCATCTCAAATAAATCCCAAAAAAGAAGAAAGAGTCTCAGCACTGCTTGTTAAAGTCTGCTATGGCTACTGCGATGATGCTTGCCTAACAACCCCCATACAGAGCTGTCTGTCCACTGTGGCCTGGTAGCCAGGGAGGGAGGAAACACCTAACACATTCAGACATCCCTAGGGGCTCTTTACCAAAACTGCTAAAAACTGCAGAGAGAGACAGACTCACTGCGAGACTGATGACATTTCCACTCCAAACTCTCTCCTTTGTGGTAACTTCTTGGGTTCTGTATCTAATTTTCCAGACACAGTTGTATAGGCCCCCACAGTCCTTGGCTGGAGCCGAAGTAAGTCTGAGTTCACCAGTTCTCACTGCTCTCTGGAAGGAGGAATCCGGTCTTTCTCTGTGTAATTTCCTCCCCTTTCCTGGCTTTCTTCTTTGCACCCCAGTTTGCTGCCCCCAGGATTAAAAAAGCATGCAGCCCATCTCTCCAAAAAGAGCATAAACATGGTGCTCATTGGAGCAGGCTTCCACCCCAGAGCAGGCTGGCTAAAGGAGTAGCAGAAAAAGTGCCCAGTGCAAGCAGGGAACCTTGGAGTCCCTGAGGAGGGAGAAGGCAAGGATTCAGAGTAGGAGGCACCCACAGGAAAAGGCTGCAGCAGGAAGCGCCAGGCACCTGGGAGGATGGATTTGTCAGCCTCAAAACAAGGTAGAGACTTGGATGTCTTGTGAAGCACTTGTAGGGTCTGAGGAGGACCATAACTGACTGGACTTGATGAGGCCATTGCCATATCTGGGTCGAAAGGCAGAGAACAGAGCCACAGCCTGGGCCTAGGTTAGCATACAGAAAACAGCAGAAATGTGGGCTCTAGAATTCAACTCCCTACCTCATTTCTTAAAATCTGCCTCATTTCTAAGGCAAGCAACATTTCAAAACTTTGGTTTCCTTTCTGTAAGCAGGAGAAATGGAAGTTGCCTTCTCAGATGATTTTGCATCCCTCAGAAAAGCACATGCATGAAGAGACTGCACGTGGTGGCTGCTGGAGAAGTTCAGGCCTGCACTTCCACTGGCACAGTCTGCCCTGCTGGAAACCACACAGGCTGCTCTGGCCTGGACCAGGATGGCAGAACGGACTGTTTTGCTCTTCCCAGGTGTTGCTCAATCCTCCCATTCGGCATTACTTCAGGATATCACAAACCCAAGAGTTTTATGGGGCCAGAAAAACGGCGTAAGTATTTTTAGGTGAAAACTAAACCTTTGTGCTCCATTAGAAAGCTTCTAGACTTGGCTTAGGAACCATGTGTGTGCTTCGGTCTCCAGCCAGGATCCTGCCCCAGCAGTGAAGGCAGGCCAGCCTGAGCCCCGCAGCACCCCCCACAACCAGATTCTGGGCAGGTATGCTGGAAATTCCTTTATGCTACAAATTCCTCCTCTGCTCCCCTTTTTGTCCCTTATGTGCTTGGCAGCTGCAGTTCTACAAACAGTGATTGGGTCAGATTAAGACCACGTGAGACAAGGAAGCCAAAAGCCAGAGAGAGGAGCAGCCTGTGCCTTGCCTCCCTGACAGCTCAGGGTAGGGGTTCAGAAGCCCAGCCACAGGATTCTCAGCCCAAGGCCAAACAGCTTCCTGCTACCTCTGTGACCTCCCGGGGAGAGAGGATAGCAGAGATCATGGTTTTGTGGGCCTGAGTTCCAGCCCCAGCTGCTCTTTCAAAGCTGAATGAATTTGTTGGCCTCCTGAATGTTTCTGAGCCCCGCACACTCACAGAATGAGTCAGGTAAAGGTAGACAGCCCAACATCCATGGTGTTATTACCCATGTTCCATTTGCTTCCCAAAGCACAGCTTGGCCTTCCAATTACACTTAGTGCTTTACTCATATAGAACAAGGAAGCAATGAGAGCCCAGAAGTGTGAGCAAAACTTTGGGCGTAAGACACAGGGGAAGCTAGGCAGGGTAAGGACCTTGGCCAGGCTTAGCGTTACTGTGCAGCCTCCCATCGTCAGACTCTGGCGAACAGCATGATCAAAAATTACAGCTAGCTCCACGTTAGCTCAACAAGCAATGATTGCATCGATAGTGAAGCCCAAGCAGAACTATAATGCCTTTCTTCTCTGTAGAAGGATGTTATATATACTGTGGCCAGTCCCGTGGTGCACTGGACTGTCTCTGGCTGTCCATGGCTGTCTCTGACCTCTGACAGATGCTTCTCTGCAGTAGCAATGCTGAGTCCCTCTCTTCCTCTGCTATCCATACCTCTGTCCCAAACTCAAAGTCTCAGCTGCCTCTCTTGGATCAGAAGTGGCTACAAGAATGAAGATCCACCTTGCCGGATTTCCACAGCCTCCCAATTCCAAGGCTGTCTTTTCTCTGGCTACTTCTCTGAAATAATTTTGAAAATTGACTCCCTTTCCTTTTGCCTTTCCCAGGGTCAGACCTTTCCCAGCATCTGTGCGAAGCATTTGTTCGGAGGAGGAAGGGGATGTGTCTGGCTCTTCCTCTCTCAGCTTTGTGATTTCTTTCTGCTTGCGCCACAGAGGACTTTGCAGGAGAGGAGAGATGGAATTGTGCTTTTTTTTTTTTTTCACCCACTGAATATTCATCAGGTGATGGATTCTACCTCAACAATCAGCCAAGGGAATAAAAACAGTTTGCAGCCAGCTTTCTGCCACAGATAGCACTCCGAACCATTGTAAGGTAGACTTTTTCCTACTGGGTGAAGTTGAGACAAGCAGCTGTGATTTCCCCAGACATAGCCCATGTTCAGAGCAGATGGCTGTCACAGCAACCCCCAGTAAGTGGCAAGAATGATCTCACTTCCTTTCCCTAAAGGTAACCATCCTCATTACTCTCATTACTGAGCTGAATGAACCTTGGGTGCATAATAGAATTTTCTTTAAAATATTCATCATCTGACAGCTGATATTTCAGCCATATTTCACATGAAGACTACATTGGGAGAAGGAGGCTGAGCAGTGGTGCTCAATTAACTTAGTATTTTGCTCACCTTCTGAAACGACTTTTCAAGTCCAACTCATTAAAAATTCATGACACCATGTAACACGTTACTCTCTGCGAGCTCCCTGCACAGGACGGAGGTGGCCCTGCTGCACAGTTGGCCCTCCCTACATGCACACCGGCAGCTGGAGACATCCGGCGGTCCTGCCAAGGGCAGCTGGAAACTCCCGCCTCTCCACCTCCTGCTCCCCTGGCGCGTGGCTCTTCCTGAGCACCGTGAGTGGGCAGAACAGCTTCTTTGCAAATCCCAGCCAAAAGGGGTGGTTCAGATTCACAAGCACACATTCGAAATGCGCAAGTGGGAGAAGCTGGGGACAGACGTGGGTTCGCATCCAATTTTTGCCATTTACTTCACCGAGCCTCCCTTTCCTCATCTGTATGACACAGTGTGAACACTGGGGCTGGCGGGGAGCAGGGCCGGAAGCAGCGAGGGAAGGATCGGTCCAACCTGAGGCCGAACGCACAGGGCAGCAGTTGTGGCTACAGCTGTGAGCTCCCTGGGACCAGGACCCTAGTTTTAATCACCTCTGTGATCAATGCATGTCTGGAACAATAAAGAAATTCTGCGTGAAGGAATTATAACTATATACAATTTTAATTACTCATTATTAGCATAATTATTTAGTGACACATTAACCCTTTGACTATAACTTCAGCATATATAAAAATTATTATGAAGTCAATAGAAGCCAGTTAGCACCAATGTAATCGTTTTAAGGAAAATTTTAACAAGAAACTGACAAAAGTAAGCTGTTCTTCTACTTTCTGCTGGTGCCAGGTCCCAGGCAAGCAAAAATTGCACTTTAAAGGAGCGCAGCCAACAACGAAGCCTGACCCTCTGGACATAGGCTAAAAACAAGCTTGATCACTGCATCCCAGTTGCTGTAGGATGTTTTCCCAAAGCCCCTAAACCATTCTATAATTTGAAAATCTTGGGTTTGCTTGCTGTTTCTGTTTGCTGAGGTTCGGCTTTGTCTCTGCATACAAACACTCAGAATCTTATTCAACCTGATCCAAACCACTCTGGTCTAGAAATAGGGTTTGAAATCTAGCCAGCTGGGGGTTTTATGCAATATTTCCAGTACTTCTGCTTTCAAAACAAGGTAGTGGAAAGAAAATACCAGACCAGCCCTACTGTGGTGTTCAAGAACTTTCCCATTTTGGCTTGGACATTTTGATCCTCTTCAGAGAACTGCTGTGAGATACAATCAAGGAAAGTAAAAATAATACTGCTTTCCCTTTGTTTAACATCTGATGGCTTTATGCAGAGCTAATGTGATAAACTATTATTCAACAGGCCATAAAATATGGTGGTTGCTCACAGCCTCCAGAGCCAGATTATTTGGATGTAAACTTTCACTCACCCGCAGGTTGGCAATATCCAGCCACTACCTAAACTCTCCATGTCTCTGTTTCTTCATCCGTAGTACAGACACACTATTATGCCTACTTAATGTAGATAATGGATTTATTGAATTAATATAGGTTCCCACCCTTGGCACATATCGAGCACAGATAAGCTTTGGCTATCTGTGTTAGCTTCTCAGGCTGTGCCCTCTAGGTACAACGACCTTCATCAGTCATGTGTGGCTCTTTTGTATGTCCATTGAGACTGAAGGAAAGGGCAGTATGTTTACCAGCGTCCTTTCACTGGGACACAATATTGACACCCATAACTTAAAGGAGCAGAGATTTAATTTGACATGTCATTTTAGAGCATTCCATCCATTCATGGTTGGTCAGCCCCATCATGGCTGAAGGGTGTGACAGAGCAAAGTTGCTTAATTCATAGTGGCAGAAAAGCAGAGCAGGGAAATAACACCAGAGAGGAAAATGCAAAGAACCACACGTACAACCCAACGTCTCTGTGCGGTGACCTACCCAGGAATACCCAGAAGTGTGCCTTTCTAGCCACTGGGGCAGCTCCCAAGCCAATCAAGCTGAACCATCTCACATACTTTGCTGTGTTTTTGCTCCTCTCCCCCAGTACCTACCACCATGGCAGATGTACAGAGGTGATTCAGGAATACTAAAGGAGGTAGCGATCCAGCTGTAAATTCTTATGCTGCCATGCACCAACCTAAAAGTCTCCAGTGATTTCTGTTGCTAAAGGATCAAGTCTAACCTCAGGCACACACAAAGCCTGATTGTTCTCTCTCAAGCAACAGAAGATTCCCTTCACTCATCCTCCCCTAACATAGTTGCTTTACTCCCAGATCCCAACCAAGGATGGCACTTCCAGACTCACTGCCTTGGCTTTCTTTTCTCCTCCTACTGGAGCTGAGGTGGGGCCCAGTCTCTTGTTTTTTCCCTTCCCTAATCACATGCCTCCTTCAAAGCCCACTCATCACTTTCTCCTGCTCCAAGTTGCTCTCCAATTCCCTCAAGTCAAGCAATTACCTTCCTCTTCTCTTGATTCTTAGAACTGATAATTATAATTCATTTGAAAGGTCTCATATTCAGTCTTAGTTATTGGTCAAAGAATAATGCATGATCTATCATATGTATTCTTTACTTGGTTATCTTCCTGATAGGTTATAAACTTGGGTAGGTCGAAGACACAGCCATTCTGGCTCACCGCCTTAACCCCTAGAATAGCACTGGCATGCACTAGATGCATTAGCTGTCTAGTGTTGCATAACAGATCACCCCCATATTTGGCGCAAAAAACAAAAATAATCACTAATTACTGTTCAGGATTTCATGAGTTGGGAATTTGGGAGCAGCTTCTCTGGTGGTTCTGGCTCAAGGCCTCCCTTGAGGCTGCTGCAGATGCCAGCATGAGCCACAGGGATCGGAAGACGCCATGAGAACTGGAGGATCCACTTCCGAGGAAGATCACCCACTATGCTGGCAAGGTATTCCTGAGTGCTGGCAGGGTCTCCCAAAAGGGCTTCCAGAGCCTTCTCTCAGCAGAAGGCTGGCTCTGCCCTTCTGAAATTGAATCCAAGACCAAGGCAGGAACCACAATTCCTTTTCAGAGCCAGCTTGGAACCAACCAGCATCAAGGCTCCTGGCTTCTGAGTCAGTAGGTAAATGCTTTAGGTTAAGTGCCCCACTTGCTAGTCTACATGCTCCTTGACAGCTACTACTGTCTTACCCCCTTTCAGTGTTTAATGCAATATGAAGTATCTAATAAACACTCTGAACTGTAATGTATTTTAGGTGATATAATTAATTAACTTTGAATACTAATATTTTCATAATCAGCCAACTCATGGCTTAATTTTTAGATTTTCATCAAGCAATAACTCTATTCACATGAATAATGTTTGAGGAAAGAGAATTCCCATTTTGAAATTCTTTAAACAAGAACAAGATCTTGATGGACACCATTAGAAACCAGTTGAAGATAATCTCCTTCAGCTACTGAGCAGAGCGCTTTGTAATTTTCTTATTTAAGTGTTATGTCTACATATTTGAGGTTTTCATTTGCTTTTGTTGGCTTGCCCTCTCCATTTCTAGACCACCAGTACTCCTAAAGACCAAAATTAATTGCTGGTTTTACAGTTTTATATGTCTAAATGATAGGGATGCCAGATTGTTTCAAAATGAAAACACATCCAAATGTAATGAAGTTCAAAGGAAGAAATGTTTATTTATGGATTAAAGTATAAAACGATCTGTTGCTTGTAGTTCATGAAACTGTGACAGCTTTTCCTAGTGGGAGGAGGAAGGGCTCATGAGACAAGCAAGGGAGAGTCCCCCATCCACAATCCAGACAGACAAACAAAAGACTCCTGGGTCTCCTGACAAGGGTGGAGAACACAGATGATGTACAGGCAGAGTCGGAGGCAGTCAGGAGCCTCTGGTAAGAGGGTGGAGGCTTGTCTTGTCAGCTCCCCACACAGCTCACAGGCATGTATTGACATGTCTTCAGGAATAGAGTGTACTCTGTCCCATTATAGTACGGCTTTGCTGATTATTGAACCTCAATGATAGTAAACATTCCTAGAGCTGTTGAAATAGAGGGCACAGAGAACCTCAAGTATATGGCCACCAAAGAGATGGATTTCCATGCATTTGGTGACCACCCAGTCCCTGTGTACAAGCAGTGCCTGAGATCAAGTCCTAGGTACCACGTCTGCAGCAGCAGAAGACCCTGGCACATGTGTAATGAAGCAAAGGCCCTACCTTGTCTCTAAAGTGCTCCATTATCTCCACACCCTTAATCACATCTTTTTATGTTTTACCATAAAGAGGAAAATCTAACATTCATCTATATACTTTTATTTGACACATAATGATTGCATGTATTTATGGGGAACAATGTGACTTTTCAATCCATATATATTGTGTGTAGTAATCAGATAGAAGTAATCACCATATGTGTAGCTTCAGACTTTTATCATTTCTTTGTGTTTGGAACATTCAAAATCTTCCAGAGCATCTTAACAAGTAACATTTCTCCCTTCACAAGACAAACTAACACCTAAATACATTTATTGTACTCAATAATATACTTAAGCTAATATGTACCTCACTTTTGTTCCGTTTGAACTTGGACTTATTCTAGAACTTGTGAAGATCGCACAATGACACAATTTACTTAGGTCTTTTCTATTTATTTACTTTTAAGTGCTTCCAAACTCTGCATCAGCTTTCTTTGAAATGAATTGCAGTTTGGATATAATAGAAAGTACATTAGATTTTGATTCAGGAAATCCATGTCTAAATCTCATGTTTCCTGGGCTGGAGAGATGGCTCAGTGGTCTAAAGCACCTACTTGAAACAAGCTTGGCAAAGCACAGGGACCGCGGTTCAATCCTCCAGCACCACATGCCAGCCAGCCCCGCCCCCTGGTGGGCTGAGCTGGCCACACACACAATAAATAAATGTAATAAATAAATATTTTAAAAAAAAATCTCATGTTTCCTGTTATTTTCTTTGTGATCAGAAATACATCATTTACATTCTCAGTTTCAACTCAGTTTCATCAGTGTAAAGCAAAGAGAATCCTATTGTTTTCTATGCTTTCCAGGGTTGCTGTAAAAATCTAAATCATTAATGTAGGTATTGAAAGTCCTAATACATATATTCTTTTATAAGAATGAGATATAATATTTTTATCTTGCTTATAAAATATTTGAGTATAATCCTTCCACTAACAGCCAGCATTCCCTTTGTACCATGCCTACCAGCAGTGTCTCCCTCATGCCTAGAAATCTAAGTGACCATATTAATTGATTTGTTATAAGCTCCTGATTTCACTGAAATTGTCCATAGGTCAAATTTTGTGTTCAGAGCAGATGTTGGCTAGTGATGTGCATTAAAGCCTGGTCAGTTACTAGGAATTTGAGAGAGTAGCAGTGATTTTCTTCCAGGTCTAATCTTTAAACCTCAATGGTATGAGATAAGACTGTTTTCATCCTCTTCTTCCTCTGGGTCTGAACACTTAGATGTAGCTTTTAGATGGATTAGAGACATGATTCTACTACCATGAACATAAAACAGTCTCAAGAAAGAAAACAGGAGGCCAGGGAGATGGCTCAGTAGAATAAACGCTTCCCTGGCAAGCACAAGGGCTAAGTTCAATCCCTGGTTCTGCCAAAAAAAAAAAAAAGAAAAGAAAAAGAAAAAAGAAAGAAAACAGACCTGAATTTAATTATCACAGAAAAGGACAACTCAACAAAAGCAGTCATCATTTGAGGCATGCCATCCCTGTGACTCCTCCCCTGCCAGAAGCCACTTTGGTTACTCAGTGGCATGCTGGGTAGCTGGATCCCATGTTGGGAGGCAAGAGTTCCCAAGATCAAATGTTCCACCAGAACTCTGGGAAGTTTCTCTCTCATGGTCCAGTTGGCCAACTGGCAGCCCCTCCTTTAACATTTTCCAGACAAGTCACCACTTCTATGATCTATGGCACAGAATAGTGGAATTGAGCTACAGAAGTAAACCCAAAGATAATATTCCCCCCTAGGTCTGTGCTGGGGTAAGAAAATCTTCCCAGCAAGGCAGTATTCATCTAGAGTTACTTCCTTCACGTGGTAAGAGCTTCACTACCTGTATGTCTGGTGTTCAATTAGCAAATCACTTAAATCAGGCCCAGGAGCCTTATACCTCAAGAACTTGCCAAAAAAGTCTTTCCAAGCTTGAAACCTTCACTTTTGGTATTGCTAAAAGTCTGTGGAAACAACCATAATTCAGAACGGAATGATTCCAAGTCCTTCAAATAACAATCCACACAACACATTCCATTTAGAATTTAGTACCAAGAAAAAGTCTATTTCTTTTGATGAATTTCCTTATTTCATTTTATCAGGCAAATAAAAATATAAAATATATCTTTGTGTTGGCTATATAGAGATAAATTTAGTCTTGAAGCATAAAACTTTGGTTAACCTACAATTATAATTCCACTCTTGCTTCTCACTCCATGGTGGATGCAAAAGTGTACGTGGCATCCACACACAAACACACCACTCAGCAGCACCCAAGTTCAGCAGTTTTTGAAAGCAGGTATAATTGCAAATAAATGTATCTTACATTTCCAAGTATTAACCAAACATGAGATAGAAAGGCTTGAGCATGTAAGAACAATGAGTATATTTTTGAGTTAAAATACCTTCAATGTCTCTGTGAAACAAACTCCTTGCCCTAATTAGCCTCCTCAGTTATCAAACCTTTCAGTATGTTGACCTTGAACTTCCCAAACTGCAGAATTATCAGTTAATAAGTTTCTGGTTTTTTATGTTACTTAGTCTCTGATATGTTATCATAACAACAGAAAACAGACTAAGATAATCAGCTGACAAAGTGAAGAATCAAAGTGCTAAGATTCTGTTTAATTTTCCAAGCTTTTGATATTAGACAAGAATTTCATCAGACCCAAATATATGCATACACAGGATATGTCCTTGGCTTTCTTCTATTTAAAGAAGTTCATCTGGCCCTTTTTTTTTAGATCTCACATCTACAGTGTTCCTGAGGAAGTTCAAGTCAACATCATAAGAGATTATTTTTCTGCCATCTCAGTACGTTGTCATCAATGGATCCAGTCAAAATGTTCACTCAGTGCAAGGGCCAGAGGATCCCAGAATCAGACTGCCTTGAAATCTGCAGGGGTGTAAGGACCAGACTGAAGGAACCAAGTGCTGTTACTTACCAAGGGAAAGGAAGGTAGTAACAGGATGGCATGACAGAACCCAGGTGTTCCCAGAGCATTTTCTAGCTTATAACTGAGATCCACATTATATATTTATTTAGATAACACGCATACATATATTGAGCACTTAATACATGTAAACATCTCTACTGGTATGCGTGAGAACAAACTTTAATGTGTGCTATAATTTTTATCTAAAATGTCCTCCACAGCCCCGTGAGCTTCCACATGAGATGGTTAGGAGAGACTGGATCCTGGGTATGTAAAGTGTGCTAACTAGATTAGTCCACTAGTGGGCTTGGTATGGTTCTGGGTGTGGCTGAATGTATTTATTAAAAACAGAAGACCGATCCTGGATGTGAGTGGCACCAATAGGCTTGTATCCTGAGCAGAATGAAAAGGGGAAGGCAGTCTTGTTGTTGCTGCCTCCTGCCTTCCCCGTCACGGATTGTTTCTCCTCTGTGATGCTCTCTGTCATGTTTCTATGCCCTGTAGCCAGCTCACTGTGGACTGTAGCCTCTAAAAACTACAAGTCAAATCATATTCCTCCTTTAACTTGAGGTTGTCAAGTATTTTGTTCCAGCAATGAGAAAAGTAAATATGACAATGTGATGAGTCTAACTGAACTAAATTTATGTAATAGGTCTACAAGCAGAAGACAAGATGAGGTAAGAAATGTTGGCCCTGATCATGACACAGGAATTTCCTCCTTCTAAATGGAAACTCTTACTTGTGAAATAAAACTGGGGAAACACCATGTCCCTTTCATATTCAAACACTAAGAGCAAAGATGTTTCTCTTCTCCTTTCTTGCCCTGTCTAAGTCTAAGTCTATTCCATTCTGCCCTCTGCACACACTATCACCAACTCTGTACACACACGGACACACAAACACACACACACACACACACACACACATTGCATGTTACATGTTTTCTTTCCTAATCCACTGAGTGTCCTTTTAACATCTGAGAAAATCTAAGCAGCTTTGGAGAGTAGAACCAAGAGAAATGGACTGTATGGTGTGTATGTGTGTGCATATGCATGTGTGTGTGTCTACATTGCCTGTCTGTGCATGTGTGTCATGTGTTCATGTGTCCATACACATGTTTATATGTAGATTTGTGCATTATCTATGTGCTGTGGGGAGGTGTGCACACATGGGTACATGTGTTGGGGTGATATATCCAAGAGGGAGAGAAGAAAACAGCCAAAGAAAGAGATTGCCTAAATACCTAACAAATTGCCCACTAAATGGAATCAGCTCTTTCAGTAATCCATCCACCCACTGCCCACAACAAAAACAAAGATAAATACAATTAGGGATGGAAGAACACCTTTTTATCTAAGAAAGGAAGGGAAGCATAAAACAAAAAGTAAGCAAGCTAAGAAAGATAGATCTCTCCCTCCATTTTTTTTGCCAAATCCAAAATGCACTGCCTATAACATTGGCAGTTTATAATGGCAATTAACATCAATCCTAGGGTCTAATTAACCTCAATCAACAAGTCTAAGTAGGTTAATTAAATAGGATTTGGCTAAGCATAAAGCACAAAATACAGCTGTCTAATTTAAATATGATTTCCTAAGGAAAGTCACCACTTCCCAAAGTTTTTCAATTTCTTTTCTAGGAGCAGAGCATGCTGGTGGGGGCCAGGGGCAGGAGGACAAACATGTCATTAAGAGACTGCCTCTCAGGGACTCTTGGGTAAAGCCAATCCTATGTAGCATGCGTCTTCCTGCCTGGTTATCTGCACTCCTCTCAATCTGTTCTTTTCCAAGCATCAGCTCATCCCTTTGTTGTTTATTTTGCACACTTTCCACACACACCTACCTCCACCCTTATAAGTTTTTTTTTTCATGGTAAAGAGCCTGTTTGATTAATGCTGTCTCCTTAAAATCATCAAGCAGAGTGCTTTGTGAGTAGTAAGTGCCCAGTTAATTGTTCCTTTAATTGGACTTTCATCAAAATGCACATTTTTTTCTCCCCACACCCCCCAATCCTAATTTGGATTTCTGGGTTCTAGGGTGACACTGCTTAGATTCTCAGTAGGAAAGAGGGGCCTCTTGCCTCAGCATCATCCTCACTCTTTAGCATCCTCCTACTGCTGCACCCACCATGGAGTCAATCGGAGCAAGGGATGCATCACAGGTCCTGAGGACACTGCTTTCAAAAGAATACGTCACAGCCGTATCAGTTCTGAGAACCCAGGCCGCGGCTTCACAATGCTTCCCAAGGCCAAAGCAACCCCTTCTCACTCCGTATCAATTCTGCCATTCTCCAGGATCTCCTGGCTAATGCATCTGGGTGGATACATGATTGTGTTTTACCCGCTGCATTTCAAGTTGCAAAGGCACAGCTGCCTCTTCACTCTCAGGTGCAAATCTGAGAGGTGACAATCTGATAGCCGATCACCTAACAGTGAACGTGAGAGCTTTTCTGAGCACTGAGATCACAGCACCCAGATTCAAAGGGGCCTCAGAAACCAGCCAGCTCAGCCTTCTCAGTTTACAGATGCAGAATTAGCAAGCGCACAGGCCGCACTGCCAGGCACTCAGAGGCCAGGCCCACCGACCCAGCCCAGGGCTAGTTCTTGGCCCCTGCTGCCCCTCTGCTCGGCAAGGAGCTGCTCTCAGTCCACCGGGAGCAAGAACACCGTCTGTCACACAGCATGCTGCACCTCCATTGGGGCCGCGGAAGGGCAGAGTCCAGCCGACTCCTCAGGTGATGCTCCGGGGTCGGTGCTACCTTCACCCACTGGAGAAGGAGACCACTGTCTCCTATAGGTGACCCAATCCACGCAAGAGACACCACTGCCACATGTAACCTGAGGAAGAATTGAAAATTATTATTTTAAATCTTGTTTTAGGCTCAAGCAGTAAGACTTCATTTTTTCTTTTTCAAACTCAGATTGAATCCTATGTTGGTAACAATTAAACTACAAAATCAAGCAGGTCAGGCTAAATACAACATGGGCAACCCCGTGACTCTAGCCTGCTGAGTCATAAGGAGCCAATTATCCCAAACAAAATTCTTGCATTTTCCCCTCCTCCTCTTTCTCCTCCTCCTCTTCCTGCTCTTCCTCCTTCTTCTACTCTTTCTTCTCTTTCTTTTTGTTTCTTTCTCTGTTTCTCTGTCTCTCTCTCAACCCTCTATCTGATACCCATTAGTGCTTGTCTCTTCCTATGTTTCTTTAGATAGATCCCTGTCTACTACTTCTCATCATGTAGCCCCTAAAACTGTCCCTCCTCTTAACCTCAATGCCTTTTTGAGGTGACTTCCGAGTGACTTCGGTGCTTCAGAGTCACTTCAGAGCTCTGAGTAACCACTGGTTTCTACTCTCAGGTGGTTCTGAGGCCCTGCCCCTGCATGCTCCATCTTCATGCCCACAGCCACTGCAATGGCTAAGGCTGCTTGCCAGTGAGGCACCTTAGTCCAGCCTATCAACTGAGACCAGGCAACTCATCTTACAGACTGCTTTCAACTGAATACCACAAGCAGGCCAGTGCTTTCCAACAGAGCTTTCTACAATGATAGAAATATTGGGGTGCATACCTGTAATCCCAGCACTGGGGAGGCAGAAAATAGGAGGATCATTACAAGTCCAAGCTGCCTAGTGAGACCCTGCACCAAATACATTAAAAACAAAACAAAACAAAACAAAAAAGACAAAAGAAATATTCTGTGTCTATCCTGTCCTGTGCAGCACATGCTGTCCTGCCTGCTCCTTTAAGTTTCCTCTAGGTAAGGGATCCTCTTACATACAAACATGTATGTGAGACTACACATTCCTTCATGGCACAATATTACCTGTCTTATGTTTATTGCTCCAAACAACTATTTATTGTCTCCAAACATAGAATGGTGCTCTTTGAGTCTAGAACCGTGTGATTCTGACTCACTGTTGTGTCCTCGCTGTCTACCACAGGGCACTTTCTCAGTCAATATTTGCAAAAATAATTAACTTGATAATTTGCACCAATGATGTCCTTAAAAATCTCAGTGAATCAGCTATATGTTCCCTTAAATAGTTTGTGTTTGCATATGATGATAAACAACTTTTTCATATATATTCATCACAACATCCCAAGAAAATCAATGTGGCAGCTTCACTTATTTTGACTCAGTGATTGAGAAGGTGCAGGTCAGGTTTCATAATTAACAGGAGTGGTAACATGGCTCTGGGGATGCCCATGCACTGGCTGCCTCTCTATATCCCTAGACATTTTTCTGTGAAGAAGAGCAAGTGTAGCCAGGAACACATCTAGCTGTTATGAAAGAAAAGGCACTGCTGGAGTGAGAGCAGCTGAGATTCAATTTTATGTTGCAAAGGATCATGGGCACTTGAAAGAAAGAAAGACTAGAGGGAGGCAAGGGTGAAGTAGAAAAAGCTGGTGAGATTGGACCCAGCCATATGGGCAGGGGCTTTAGGTGGCTGTTTTTGTCCTAGATCCTTGGGAAGTCATTGGAGAGTTCTAAGAAGGTCAGTAATTTAAACAGATCTGCATTTCTGGAAGATCCTTCAGGGTGCCCTATGGAGTATAGATTGAGATAGAGCTTGATTAAACAAGGTAAGGGTAGTTAGGAGCTTCTTACAATAAACTGGACAAGAGCTGGTGACAATTCAGGCCATGGTGTGGGCAGAGAAAATAAGAAGTAACTGTACAGCCACAGGAGCTGCTTAAGACTTCCGTGTTGACTCACTATTAATGAAAGTGAAAGAAATAATAATAACCATTATAAGGTACACAGTAATATAGTATCCACCTTCCCCAAAAGAAGAGGTTGGTTTTGGTGAAGTCAACAAGTGATAGAGACTAGAATTTGAGAAGAAATTTCACCTCCATGGTTAAGTGCAAGACAGAAAAGAAATAAGTAGAAATGGAAACTAAGAAAAGCAGTATGACAAGGAGAAGAGGAGGGAAGAAGGAAGGGAGAGAAGGGCAATGAAATGGCATCAAAGGAGCCACACAAAAGCATTCCAAGAAGAGAGAGTGATTTACTGTGATCAGTGCCACTTAGTGACTGCAGAAGGTCATTGGATGGTATCTGCTGGATTTAATAAGACAGGAATTACTGGTTTGGGGCAGTATGGGGACAAGAAACTAGCTGGTGTGAGGTGACACAAAGGAAGCAAGTGACAGCACTGTGGGTAAGCCACAGGGCCCTACAGCACAGGCTGAGAGCCAGGCAGTAGTCAATGAGGTGGAAGAGTCTTAAGAAGCTCAACACTGGTGATGGTACAGAAACCCTGAGTAACAACCTAGATCAAAGCAAGAGACTGAAGGATGCAGGGAGTCTGGTTTTGAACATTATAATGTAGACTGTGAATGAGAATGAATTGCCCTTAAGATGCTAAGCTGGGAAATACTGTGACGAACTGTGTTAAAATACAGCATAGACTCTTCAGTGTTCAAGAGAAAGAGGTAGGTCGACATGCATCTCTGGTAAATAGCCATGTAATCTCCAGAAGTACTGGCAAATGCAAGCAACTAATACGTGGAGTCTTCCTTCTCAGTTTATCAATATTTATGCTACCTACTGTGTGCTTTTATTTAGAGACGTGATATGTGTCCCCCAAAACCAATGTGTTGAAGAGTTGATCACCAGCCCAGGGTGCTATTGGAAGGCAGTAGATGATAAGTTAATTTTCCCTTAAAATTAATGAAGATAGGACTATGAAATACAAAATTAGAATCTGAAGATTTAGACTTCGGTCAGTAGCATTAGATTGATAGCTGCATACATGAGCCAGTTTTTCAAGCTATCTGACTCCCAGCGAATGGTCACTAAGCATCAACTGCACAGGACACAGTGCAGGAGGCACCCAAGGAAAGCAATTGTAATGTGGGTTCCTTCACCCTATGAAAAGTGTCGGTAGGGAAAATGAGGCACATGGACACATGACGATCATTCTGCAGGATGCAGCTGCATGTGATCAGTGTTGGGTAACTAACATGATCAAAGTGTAAAGAACACTGCAAGTGTTCTTACCTGTACTGTTTGGAGAGGTTGCCTGAGAGGATTTATGCCGGTATTAAGGAGGCAAGATATTTTAATGAAACTGACGATTCACATCAGTATAATTCAAATAGTTATAAATTTTCATTGTTTTTATCGGGTTTTTTTTTTTCTTCTTTTCTTTTTGGTGCCGGAGATCAAACCCAGAGCCTCGTGCATATGAAGCAAGAACTGTACCACTGAGCCACATCCCGAGGCCTTGTTGTCTTAGTTATTTTTCTCTCATTGCTGGGACAAATAGCCAACACTCAAAATGAAGGAAGGAAAGGTTTACACAGCTCATAGCTACTGGAGGTTTCAGTCTATACTCGGCTGGCTCCGAGGCAGAGTGACACAGGGCAGAGAGCATCCATTCACGGCTGCAGCAAAGAGCAGAGAGTGCAAGAGGGAGGAGTAATAACAGCATATAGCAAGTCCATCTCCCTTATGCTGCATTCAGGCTCTCTGCCCTGGCTGGGTGGAGCACTCACACCCAGAAGCCCAGCAGCACTCTCACCCATAATCCTAGCACTGGATCGTGAATTAATCAGAAAGTCTAGAAGTGAACCCCATCACTGCATGAGGCTTTGGAGGAACATACAGCACTTGAGTTGGTTATTTTCCCCACATGACAACTGAATTAGATTATTTACCTCCAGTCCTGCATTTTGGAGCAGGCTTCCCTCTGCATTTTCCATCTTCACTCTCTTTCTGTCTCCCTCAACCTACCCACCAAATGAAGGAGTCAAGTGCAAGTTGTTTAAAGAGAAATTCAATGTTGCTGTCCTGGCACATTCTCTTAAAGGCTTCTGAAAAGATCAGGTACAGTTATAAAGGATCAGATTCACTATATAAGTAGGATTTTTTATCCAAACCACACACAAGTGATGTCAGAACATGGAGAACATGCTGAAGCATGCCTCTATTTGGCTGCAAATATATTATGAATTCTCAGCTTCATTTGGAGACTGCTGTAACAAACTCCATGTTACCATTCTATGCCCCTACCTAGGCCCAATGTAGAAGCACAGAGATGTCGATTGTCAAACTCACCCAGAGGCATGAGTAGTGAGTCAGGGATGCTGAGTCCCAGACAGGGCTTCACCAATGCCCTAACCTTATCAAATATGCTTTGTTCTCTCCTTGTTTCTGTACCCCATAGCCTACTTTCCCAAGTGAAAATTCTGCTTAGTTATATTTTAAATTAGGCCTCAGGGACAATTTTTCTGTGACATAAAAGGGCCCATGACACTTTTACCCCAAAGCAGTCACCTCAGTTGACACCCAGACACCTGATATTCATGTGCCACTAGTTACACAGATGAGCACGTGGTCCCCACTGAAGAACAGTTACTCCACATGCTGTTTAGTGCCTTTATCCTGCCTTTCTCATTGGCTAATGCTGAAAACACCTTTTCCTAGAATTGCATCTACTACTTGCAGTGATCTTCAGACCAACAGGCTTTTGTTTCAGGGCTGCCTCCACTTTTCTAATGATACCTGACCCCTAGGGGTGATGGTGGGGATGGAGATCAGGGCCCAGGTGAGAGGCCTTGGGATTTTGCTGTCAGTGTCATGACAGAATTCATGGAAGGAAGCAAGGAAGTACTCTCACAGGAACTTTGGCCAATGGGACACCACCATGCTCCTTCATTGCTATTGTGCTCATAACTCAGCATTGTGGCTGCCCCAGGCCAAGTCTGGCTCCAAGCAGGATCTTTTCTTTCTCCCAGTCTTGAAAGCGAATGATCACAGCAACATGCAGCTAAGTCCACACTTGAGAAGTCCAGTGAGGCTAGGGACCTCCAACAGAGAGAAGTTAGCCGATGACCCTTGATTTTTAAGCATGGTGTCCTTATCTACATGTAAAATAGCTGGTCAGCATCTTGGGATACCACCAATTAGAGAGCAAGTGACCTCTAAATCCAGGACTGTATAACAACTTCTGACATCACCAGTCCTATAGATAACCCACTACTATTATGGACTACTGGACATAATGGATTATTTTGCTGAATTCACACACCTGCAATATTTAAATGGCAGTGGGATACCCATGTCTGACAAAACTATTCATACAAAATTGTCCTGTCTAGATTTCAAATATTTTAAAGTTTCTATAAACAAATAATAGATTTTTTTCAGAGATAAGAAATCAACACACTGAATGCTTAAAAGTGATAAACATAGATATTGCAAAACTAAAAAAAAAAAAAAAAATCCAGGAGTGTAATGAGGAAAGAGGCTCAGAACTTTCTCCTGTCCCTCCTTTTTTTTCTTCACTTTATAATACTTAAAGTGAATAGCTTCTCCCCCAAATCACATACCTATTAAAGCAAGAAAAACACGTATGTTTCTTGAATTTCCTTGAATTAAATTACCACCACGGCCTTCTGATCTCATCTTCTCCTTTACATCAGTATCTTAGTATGTCCTGGTATGGGAGCAGAACCCGATAGCAGTCTGGCCTTAGGCTGAAGGAGACTTTCTGAACACAAGCTGGGACATGACCACTGTCTTTCCAGACTCCCAGCAGGCTGCAAAGCCATACCTCCCCTCTGACACATGGGCTCAGACCTGGGACTCTGCTATGATCTCTAAGGAGGAAAGGAACGCAAGAAAGACTGATGCGCTCCAACTTGAGATATTTCTGAACTTAAACACTAGACACCATGAAAAGATTGACACATGAAAGCAAGCCTCACTTATCCCCACGTCACCCACACCTAGATGTATTTAGCCAGCAGCTCATTGTGGCCAGCGATTTCTGGCACATCCAGGAACACTTATTGTGCTCGTGCGACTGGGGCTATGGAGGTCTCCCTTTCCTCCTCTGTAATGAAGATGTCCAGGTCTAAGGCCATCTCCACCTTCATATATTTACTAAGTTTGGAGACATCAACACTTTTAGCTAAAAGTGTGGTGACTTATGTGCATTCCTACATTTATAAATGTAAACTGAGTTTTAAGGTGAGCCATCTTGGCTACCATGAGTGAAAAAACCTCTTCTATTATTTACTTACAGAAAGTTTAAAATATTTGAAATCTAGACAGGGCACTTTTATATGAATAATTGTAATTCGGTTTATTTTTCTTCATTTCTTTCTCAGAGCTAAGGAAACTGAGTGGTGGAAAACACTTGCAATATAAAACTAAGATTAAGAACAAGAACATTATAGTTTTAACTATATCCTTAAGTAACTAACAAGATACGTAAGAGTCTCATCAAATTCCATGAGAAGCACTACACATTTCACACCATGGTGGAAGTTCACAAAAGTGTATCTGCCTTTAGGAAGATAGTTAAATGCATTTAATTCGTTATATTAACTTGGAGCAAGTTGCATTTGACAAATGTACTTGTTCAGGGTGGGTTTAGAGAGGTTCTTTTGGGTAAGAGGAGAAGGAGGCCTTTCTATCTAGCTGCCATACCAAGAAAGAAAAGAAAAAAATATTCTCCCCTAAAGAATTATAAATTACCAGGTTTAAATTACAACAAAATTATCTAGGGCCTCTTGTAATAGTTACCTGGAGAGAGAGAGAGAGAGAGAGAGAGAGAGAGAGAGAGAGAGAGAGAGAGAGA
>NW_004524720.1:5648340-5653832 GCF_000260255.1 Octodon degus
GAGATAGTGACAGAGACAGAGAGACAAAGGGACAAAGAGAGACAGGGTAGGGGCATTTATTTTGCTCCAGGCACTGTCCCCATCAGATCATCTGCTGTGAATGAGGTTGGTGAGAGTCGCAAACTTTGCTTGGAGCCCCTTTCCTCACAGTTGTTTCCACTGCAAAAGCCATTGCCTTTGACATCTGTGACACATTTCCATCATTGCTGCAGGGAGAAATCATGAAGTGCCATCCAGAGAGACTCAGGGAGTATAGTGTGACAGCCAGGGGAACAAACACTGTCACCCAGGCCAAGAATGGCAGCTAGCTCTGCAGGAAAGAGTTCTAGTAACTTCTCCACCACAACTCAGCAGTACTGATTTTATTAGGAATTAAATTGTTCCCACCGCTGCTCTGCTCCTTCAGGCCACAATAATGTTGGAGGATTATTTTTAAATTTCACCTCAGCAGCAAACTCTGGGTAAAGCTGATATGGAACAGTCACTTCGCCAAAGTCTGTACAATCAATAGAATAAATGGAGAAGCAGAGCCAAGGCCAACAGGGGATGCACAGCTAAGTGTGGAAGTGGAGCAGGAAAGGCTTCTTCTCCCATTAGAATGCAAGACAGATCACTGGGCACAAAGAGCAACAGTTAGACACGGATAAGGTGAGCTACTGAGCTAGTGGAGATGGCTGGGTGCCCTTCTCAAATAAGATCCACAGGACAGTCATGCATGGAACCCAAATGCCTCTGAGAACTTCTATTTGATGAAAATTAAAATTGCAACACATACACAGAGCTCAAACTTTTGAGACAACCTGAAGCATTGCGTAGTGGGAAAAGTTCCAAAACTCTAAGCCAGACCTATTCAAATCTTTCCCCCAAAGCTTTCCTCAAACTTGGATGGTTCTTTATATTCTCTAAGCTCAGTTTCCTTTTGTGCAAAGATGACATAATCCCCACCTCAGGTCTCATGGGCACCACAGGTGACACATGCACAGGACTTTAAGCTTGAGTCCAGTGAAAAGCAGTGATGATTGTCCTCTTGTTAACCCTCATGGGGGTAGGGATGTGAAGGCTTCCTGAGCTCGGTGGTTTTTCTCTCAGTGGTGGCTCTGTGGTCACGTGAGCAAGGCTTTCACCTTAGAAGGACCTCACCAAGAGTCTGACAGACATCGAACTCTCCTCACCTGGTGTCACTTGGCTGTGTCTTATTAAAAAATCCCTGAGTCATGATGGTAACATGAGAACCAAGCAAAAGAAACACACACAGAAATTGCATGGACCACATTTCCTTCTCCTCTGTAATGAGGAGCTGAGTAACACGGGCCCATTCAGGCTCACAGTGCCGAGTGTCACATATACGAAGCACAGGGCGTTCATCTGTCAAACCGAGACCAGCTGTTCAGAAGCTTCCTCCTCAGCAGGTGACCCTCTTCTCGTTGCCCTTCCTATGAAATCCACTTAGCCTGTCACAGTTGATGACTGACAGACCTTGAGGCTGGAATGACAAAATATGAGGCTCAACACAGAAACCTCTGTTCAGCCTGCAGGACACAGAGCACATGGTCATGCATCACCTGGGAGCTGAGCCTCAAACAGTTCTGCCTGCCCTTCTACAGGGTCCCCAAGCCAGGTCTCTGGGACCTAGTAGCTTCCGCTGGGCCAGAAAGAGGATGCTGCTGTCCAATTTCAGGCTCTCATGGGTTTCTGGAATTGTCCAGCTCCACAGTGGCCCCAGCTTTGGCATAGTTAGGGATTTCCCATAACTGTGGCTACTCTTCACCTTTTGGATTTCCACTTCCTGAGACTTGGATCCCATGGGTGCCTCAGGGAATGCTTTCTTGATCATCCCAAGCAAGATGGAGGATCTCTGGTCTGTTCCCCTCAAAATTTTCTTTCTTTCCTTCTTTTTTTCTCTCTCTCTCTCTCTCTCTCTCTCTCTCTCTCTCTCTCTCTCTCTCTCTCTGTAATGCCCAAAATAAACTCAGTGAAAACACTGAGCTACGTCCCTAGCCCATTTTTACTTCCTTTATTTTAACACAGAGACTTTCCAAATCACCCAGTTGCCCAGGCTGAGCTTGAACTTGTGATCCTTCTGCCTCAGCCCCCAGAATGCTGGAATCACGAGATGTGTCGGCCTGGGTTAGACAGTGTGCTCCTGGTAGACAGAGTCCCTCCTTGTAATATTTTTCCCTGAACCTTTACACCAGATATATTCACTGATTTAAAATTTAAAATCTACCAACTAATCTTCATTTGACATCCTACATGTTTAAAATATTGAGGGCTCAGAATAATTTTAGTATTGGCATCATGGTTTGTTTTGTTTTGTTTTTGTGCTGGGGGTTGTTTCAGGTCATTTGAACAGAGGTACATCTCCAACCATTTATTCATTTAATAATTAATTAATTAAGACAGGGTCTAAATTGTAAGTTATCCAGGCTGGGCTTCAGCTTGTTATCCTTCTGCATAGGCATCCCAGAGTGCTGGGATTATAGACACACACCATGCTTTGCATCACCATGTTATAGGTTGGAAGATTTCAGAACCATTAAGTAGTTTGTACAAAAGCACACTGCTAAGGGGTGTTTCCATTAATGGCTATTGTTGTATATGATAGGTACTCAGTTAATGACTTCCAAGTTGATAAATGGATGTAAAAATACATTTCATTGTTACCAACCTACCACACACTGTGCATTTCATATAATATAAATTTTCTTCACTTGAGGAAAAATGCAAAGGGAATACAGTTGCTCAGATATGGTTCAGCAATGACTTTTTAATAATGTCAAATAGAAGAGTGTTTTTCTTAGGACAGTACTGACAAATAGCTCCCTTGCTCACAGGGGAATAAAATGTAGAAACCAATTGTCAAATGAAGCAGGAAAAACTTACTCTCTAAGAGCTCAAGCAGTAAAAAGACGAGATCTTTGGGAGCCTCCGTCTCCAGAGACTTGCAGAGGAGAATGGAGAAGCCAGCTGTCCTGATGGGTATACTCTGAGGCAGGCCTTGGTGTTCTCAGCCTTTCTGGCTCCCGGGCCTGCAGTAACGGCCTCTCACTGGAAGACAATGGGGATTTGGGCAAAAGAAGGGGTTGCTCAGCTGAAATTTCACACTGACCCACCCAGAGGGCCTCCTTGCCACTGTGGAAAGTGACTCTGGGCAAAGCTGAGAAGCAGTACTTTAATTTTCTCTTCAATTGTCACCTTCCCTTTCTTCACGAGCTCCCTTTTTTGTCCTTCTCTTCTCCTTCCCCTTTTCTTCTTTCTTTCCAATGCTTTAATTCTTCCTCCCAGAGCCACTAACTCTACACACTGACAAGACCTGTGATCTGCCCCTGCTTCCACCTGCCTTGGCCGTGTCAACTTTCCAGAGCACTCTGGCTGAGTGGCTATAGGACATCTTACCAGAACACAAGCCAGCCTTCTCCATGGCTTTTGATTGTCACCATGAACACATTTCCCTTGTAGCTCCTGGTCTTTTTAAAGCTAGCTTCCATGTAATGTCAGCAATGGTGGCTTCACAGCTCACACAAGTCCCCTGGTGACTCTGTATAAGTATGAGCACATATTCTTCTTCTCTCTGGCAATAATTTCATTTCGATTTGCCCAGAGTCACTTTCCACAGTGGCAAGGAGGCCCTCTGGGTGGGTCAGTGTGAAATTTCAGCTGAGCAACCCCTTCTTTTGCCCAATGAAATTAAATTAATTTCAATGATAAGGTCATTGTTATCCATTTAATCTTTTGTAAAAATTTCTTCCATGAATTCTTATGTGGAAGCAGCCATCAAAGGTCCTGGAGAACATCAAGAGTCGTGATCAGGAGATGATATCCTACACTGAGGTCCTAATTAGGCGCTGTCACAGAAGCCAGATTGAGGCAGATCTGTGAGCCGCAGTGCTCCCATTAGAAGTAAATAAATCTCATGATGAACAGTTCTGTTTCCAAGTGGGGGAGAGAAGGGACACTCCTGCTGCTCCATGCTGGAGCCACAGTCCTGCAAAAGTCTCCCTCCCTGCCACTGTGGCCATGCCCCACATTCATTACTGGTATGATCATGGAACTTCCTCTAGAAGTTACTTTTGGGTTGCTAGACAAAATCCTCAATACCCACAATTTAAAGTTCATTTGGCTGGTGGTTTAAGGGATTCAGTACATGGTCAGCTGGCTCTAAGGCATGAACACCATCACAGAGGGTTTGGTGACACAGAGCCATTTGGTCATGGTCCTTGAGAATCAGTGCAGGGGAACGGCATCAGAGAGAAAGGAGCTAGAGCGCAGACATAAACCCAAGGTCACCCCTTCACGACTTACCCAAGGCACCAGAAGCATGCTTTCCTAATCCCTGTGCAGCTCCTAAGACGGTCAACTTGACAATTCAGCTTGACTGCCACACTTATGCTAACACCAAATGGACACATTTAGTTGCATTTTCTAAGTACTTCCTGGAGTACAAATTAAAGTTAGTTAGGGAAAGCCTCACTGTGCCCTGCACATTCATAAGTCCAGAGATGAGAAATCACTACCATAGTTTCCCTGTGTCATTCTGGCCTCTGTCTATGGGGCCCTGTGGTCACAAATGATTCCAGTGCAGAGCAAGGAGCCAGACAAGTGAAACACAGGCCCAGAAGCTGGTGGTTGTTAAGCTCAGCAATGAGATAGTGCTTCTTCCACCATTGCTGTTACAGCTTTGAATTTGTAACATCTTTATACCAGCAAGTCCCAGCCAGGATAAGTTTAATTATTTATAACTGCTGCTAGATTCAATTTTTATAAGACTAGAGCTTATGTATAAGTATTCTATAGTCAACGAAGTGAATAAGATACCATCAGGGTGAATATAATGGAAAGTGGCTTTATTAGAGTTTAGAGAGAAAGGCATTCTCCCTACTTAACCAAAGTCCACTGTCTGCTCTGAGCTCCTGTGTCTCTGAACACTTGTCTTCCCTGTACAGCTCTGAGAAGACATGAAACAGACAGAAAAGCACCTTGTAGCAAAGTGAAACATCGATGTACAGAAAAGCAAAGTGCAGAATTTTAAGTGTAGCAGAACGGGTGAAACACTCCTAGGCCACAGTCAATGCCTGAAATGATGAAACTGATCCTTACAGCTGAGTCGCCCTGCACATTCCAGTGTCTAAGTGATGCCTTCCCCCTTTTTGTTCATTTATTAATGTGCTGCAAAACACTGCTCCTCAAATCTCTGGCACTGTTGCCAACGGTTATTGAACGCTCCTGATTAAGCACTCTGTGTATTCTACTATTTCTGCAAACAACTTTTTAAGAATGGTAAACATCATCAGGTTTCAATTCTACCTTGAAAACAAGAAAGGAGAGATGAAGACCTGTGCATCCAGGGCTACTAACTCCCGGGGTTCAAATTAGTTCAGTGACTCATTTTAATATGTTGTTTCAGTTTTTGTCATTTCACTTTGTTTGCTAAGAGCACAGTTTTAAATTGCTGCATCTAATGTCTCTCCAATCAGTGGCAAAGCCCAAAACCT
>NW_004524720.1:5654262-5666863 GCF_000260255.1 Octodon degus
CCTGGAGAAGAAGGGGAGATGTTGCTGGCTTGTCAACCAGGTAGAATGTTATGATCCACAAATGCATGGGTGGGCCTTTAAGGAGGTGGTCAAGCATGTACTCCTCACCCTCCTGGGTGACATTAGTTAGCACCTTATAAGAGGAGCCCAGACAGCTGGCCAGGCACCCCAGCACGAGAGGACAAGAAAGCGCCGTAAGTCCCTAAGACATTCGAGTTGTGAACTTTCACAGAGGCACTGTATGAGACTCATCAGCCTGATACCGATGAACCTGGCTTACAAACGATCTTCTGGAATGGAGTCCTTCCATAAGTCTTCCTGTGTTTGTAAGGGGTGCAGGACTTCATGAGACATGGAATTCACTAGGACCTTGGCCTTGGACTTCCCTGACTCCGGAATTGCAGGAAATTCTGTCACTTACAAGACACTAGATTTATAGTATTTTGTTAGCACACCCTGAATGACTAAGACAAGCAGCTGTCTGAGAATAACTCAGACATCAGTGTGTTACAAAGATGAATGGCAGGGCAGGGCCAGAGGTGGGAGTTGCTATGAGCCCCAGGTGGGCACTGTGCAAACTCACCTGAGGGATGCTGAGGAGTATGCCAGGAAACTGTTCTCATCACTTTTGCTGGAAGTTGCCTCACCTGTGCAGGTGAGAAAACCAAATTTTCTAATTAGAAATAGCACCATTTCTCATTTAAATTTTGCCTTGAATCCACTCCTAGCACTGCTTTCGAGTTTCTCTTCAGGCAGGTCCATGTCTTCAGGTACACTTCAGATGCCTAATTCTCCAAGGCAGGATCCTAAGGACCCGTGATACCCTCATGAGAAGATAGAGCTGTAAAGGGCCACACGCTCTCCCCATGCAAAGCAATAAGCTGCTCATCTGGCCTGATGTGCCTGTCCCAGGTGACTTCCAGGAACACCAGCTGCCCTCTGGTTCTGGAGGCTGTGACCTTTACCTGCTCACACCAGGAAAAGGAAGTAGCATGCTGGCAAAGACACAAAGAGATGGTACAGCAGAGTGGAGAGTGTGTGAAAGTTCTCTCTGGTCAAATTCACTTTTCTTAGCTGACTAGATAGTAAGGCTATTGGTTGAGTGAGGACAGTGGGAGCAGGAAGAGAACTGGTAAGGAGTAAGTGACATGGCATGCAAGAATGGAAACTCATGCCATACCTAATAAATGTGTACAATTACCAGGCCTATTAAAACTTTTAAAAACATACTTAAAACTGAAGTAATATAATCTCTGATTACCATATGTTCAAAACCCACTGGAAACTCCTGACCACATTCTGTTAACCTAGGCACAAGTTTCTCTTGGGTCACTGTAAACTGCCATGTTCACGCAGGAAGAGGTAGAAATCATAGGTTCAACCAGTGTCCAGGCTTGAAGACAAGGTATAGAAAGGCATGGAAAGTAGTTCAAGAGGATGGCAATAAGATGATGCTGGAAACAAGCCAGGTACCAAGGGAGAAAGGCACAAGTGCAATAAAGGAATGGGAGAGAGGAAATAGGTTAAATAAGTTGTTGGCCACCGAACTCCTGAGGACAGGCTGCTAAAGGAAGTGAGCAAGGAGAAGAGACACTGTGACAGGAAGTGGGGAGCTCGAAATGGGCACCATGGAATTTGTGATCATCACAGCATGTGGCTGTGGGATGAAGAGCTGAGAAAGTGGCTGTTCGAGATCTCTGGAATGCAAAGACCAGGAATTCAGGCAATAGTTGGATTGAAAGACAAGAGTGAGTGGGAAGAGATGTAGCTGGTGATGCCTGCAGCTGCACGTGGCCTCTGGAGGGCCGGCTTGGTAGGCATTTTGAGACAGGAGCTTCAGCAGGGAAGAAACCAGAAAGGGACAGTCTGGACATGCAAGCACAGAGGAGCAAGACAGCCACAGGAAACGCATGGGAGACAAAACCTGGTCAGGGAGAAGAAAGCGTGGAAGTGATGCAGTCGTCCATAGACCAAAACTTCAGGAGCATGTGAGACATGGCTTCCTTCTCAGCAGCTTTCTTCACTATTTGCAAAGATATTTTTAAAACAGTGATGATTTTGAAACAGAAATACAAGATGTGTCAAGTGTTGGCCCTGTAGAAAAGCTCTTCATCCCAGTTCACAGCAAATGTGAGCCTCCTAATACTGCACTGTGCCTCCCCTATTTGGCTTGAGAGGCAAGAAATGCAGAGCGATAGACCTGGGTTTCCATTACCATTCGCTTTAGTCTTTGTCCCAGTGAAACATAATAAGGAGCCTGGAACAGTGTTCTATTGTTCACTTTATATGTGTGGGAAGATTAAACCCTTAATTAATCAGGGAAAGGGTAATTGATCATTGCTAAGTCCCTGAAAGTAGTCACGATTACACATGGGTCCATGAAATCGATAATTGTCTTTTTCCTTGCAGTTGGTCGGGACTGCTCATGAGTCATCTCGTAATGAACGCTGAATCATTGTTCACTGGCCTGGGAACGGTGATTAGTGGTTTGTGGAGCTCAGGATTTGTTTGACATGGAAGCCTCCTCACAACTCATGTCAGCCTCCTTGGAGAGAGATTTCCAGATTTAAATACACCTGGAAGGGTAAAGGAGTAAAAAAAAAAAAAAAAAAGGGAAAAAAAAAAACTCACAAAAGAAAACCAAAAATTTTTTAAATAAAAGTGATTTGAATTCAACACCCAAGCAAGCCTGGTGGCAAAGTGACATTAAGGAGAGTAATTCACAATCCTAGTGTCAGCCTTGTTCTCAAATTTTCCCCCACTGGCACCATCTTTGTGGGAAGAACGAAGAAGGAAGCAAAAAAGGGAAGCAATTCCAAGTAGGAACACAGAATAACTGCCCATGAGATTGAAAATTCACCACCATTTCCTGACTTTAATGGTTTCAAGTTAAGAATTAACTTTATCCGTGTCCTTCAAGTTACTGTTTTCCCAAAAACCTTCTTTCCTGACTGTGCTGGGTCAAAGAAAGAATCAAAGGGGTCCTTTTAAGTCACAGCATCTGCAGGGGTCTCCAGCCCATGCGCTCCTCCTCCCCTGGGCCCTCTGCTCCTCCGGTGCGGTGCGTGAACAGCCACGTAAGTAAACGTGGACCGAGGCAAGCATACGCTACACTTGGCAAACTCAGAGAACACGTCCCGGTGATGTCATGATGTAAGCTGCAAAACAAAACAACAAAGTTCACCAAGAGGATCTTCCTGAAGAGATTGTGCAAACTGCCAGCACAATTAATTAACACCCAGAGCCCGGACCAGCCATTGTGCCAGTGTTTATCCAGAGGCTCATTTCACCTAGCATGTGCTTACCTGTGTGGTCAGACAGCAGTTCTTCAGATCATGCGGGGAGCTTAAGCACTGCTGGGTTACTCTGCTCAACTAGAATTTGAACAAACAGCACAATGCGTTTGCAGTGCACTGTGGGAGTCAGGACAGGAGTGCTCAGCAAAGCAGATACAGACAATCCAGGTGTACAGACTGAATGCTGCAGAGAGATTATTCACTTACCAGCAAAAGATTGCACGTTTTATCAAAAACCAACTTGCCCCACATTTCTTTAAATACCAATATCTCCTAATGCAGTTTAAAATCTAGCTTGTATGCAGAACATTTGTATTGATTGTTGTGCAAAATAAAACATCCCTATGAATAAGGATCATTCAGCCTCAACACTTAGGGTCCTACTCCACAGCGACCAGAGGCAGGAAAAGTAAGGTAAATGGAGACTGAATTTCCTCTTCTCTCCTTTCCTGTGAAGTCTTCATTCATGCAGATTCTTGCCCAGTGAAAACCATTTCATCTTTCCAGGCGAGGTTTGTCTAAGCAGACATTTTAAAAGAGGACACATTTGGTTTAGGTGGCCCTTCCAACCCTCTCCTTTTGCTGTCTAGCTCTTTATCCTTCTTTCTCAGCTCAGAAGTTCCTCTGATCCTTCCTCCACCTACAGGGACCACATACTCGCCTGCCCACCCCTCCCTGGAAAGAGCACCAGCTCTCTGTCTCCCTCCCCTCACACCTCCATTCTGTAAGTCTCATTTGGAAAACAAATCCATGTCTAGGTATTAATGGATAATGATCTTCAGAGCATTTTTCCCCTTTTCATGTAATATATTTGTGTTTAAATTGGACTTCAATGCACAAAATTGGAAATCCTAATTCCTCATACCTGAATTATTCCCTTTGTGCTTCTGCGACAGATAGCAGATACACAGCCTAGGGGAGAGTCCTTGGAGGGGTGACCTCCAAAGAGGAGTTCAAGCCACCAGGCACACTTTGGGGAGTCACGCAATGATGTCATGACTCATGTTTTCATTGTTTTTTTTTCTAAGCTAAGAAAAGATTCATCATCTTTTTTATCAGACTTGTGATGCCAGCTCAGACTAATGAAGATGAATTCTATGGGGAGCAGCCACCCCAAGACCTCGCTTCCCCAAACAGATCCTCATATCTAAATTTAGAATGGAGCATGAAAGTTTTAGAAATTCAGAACAATTACACACAGAGAAGATCTTTTTCTTGCATATAAAGGGAAGTTCAATGGGAAATTATTGAGTAAAGGGAGGGAGATGTCGGAGGACTACCTGGACAGCCAGGAGAAGACACCCTCTAGAAGCACTCTGGAGCACTCTGACATGAGTCCAACCATGTAAACCCAGTGGGAGACCAATTATTGAGAACTCACATCAGAGCCAAACTAGGAAAGAATGAGGAGTCAAGAAATCTAAGAATAAAAAATAAAATGTTTACTTGTGGTGCTATTCAATCATTTGTAATAATAAAAAATAAAATGTCTACTTGTGGTGCTATTCAATCATTTGTATATTTAATAAACACATCAAAAATCTCATTAGCTAGATAGATAGATAGATAGATAGATAGATAGATAGATAGATAGACGAAAAAGATGCATATCATCTCTCCTCCCATGAAACACATAATCTGCCAAAAAAGAAGCATAAGAAAAAAAAAACAATAACCACAAAGGAGGTGTAAGGGGCACTTGGGAACAGGAAGCAAAAGCCCAACCCTTTCATAGAAAAGCCATCTAGGTGGGGTTGGGTGGCAACTGGGGAAGACTTGCTCATGGAAACAGCACACGTATGCTAAAGGTCCAGATGGGTGATTCTCAATTCAAACTCAATTTTCTATTTCTGCTACAGGCACTTTACAACATACTCCTTATTATCCTGAAGTAATTTAACCTTCATGTACACATAATTGTGTTTCCTTTACTAAAGAAAAAGAATCACTAAAAATAATGTGTTTTAGTATGCAACTGTGTTGATCACTTAATTGGACCATCATTTTATGATATACTTGTGACAGTAAAGAATGTTCCCAGGATATCAAGATGGAGATTCAAACATCAGGAGAGCATTTCCATGGGGGAAGTGACTGTCATATACAATAAACAAGCAGTATAAAGTGCCTGCCTGGCAAGCTCAAGGTCCTGAGTTCAATCCTATGTATGACACACACACAGAAAGTTTATTCAAATAAAAACAAAATCTTATCTTTCTTTGATTCACACAATAGTTGTAGTCCTGGAAAAAGCAGTGCATAGTAAATGGTGCAAACCAGAAAATAGAGACTCATCTAGAAATTAAAGGGTCAAGAAAAAGTGTTTCCTCTTATAACAGTAACAAAAGGTCCACCTGGAAGGGTGTAAATACACAGAACTCTTAATTGTAGAATTCTCCCAAATGTTACACGATATCTGTATTCCAAGCCCCTGTTCACCACATGTTGTTTGTGCTTCTCAGTCACTGACCAACAAAATATCCCCTGGCTTTTCCACAGTGCTTTTCATCTGATGAGAACCACAGGCCTTAAATGGTACAGTCCAAAATAAGTCCAAATAAACCCAAAGCAAACACCTGTAACTCTAAAACAGATTATCTCATGGACAGCTATGCTATTAAATCCAAGCGCAAGTGGATTCTATACCTTCCATGGAGAACAAAGCCCATGCTACCTGCTCATGACAGGGACCTGCCCAGGGATGGGGTGTGGCCTCCCAGCCCATCTGACCCATTGGAAACCTCAGCTGGTCGGTGCTGGAATGGTCAGGGAACCGTGCTCTCTCTTTTCTGTAGGTGTATGGGTTGTAGGCAAAATGTGAAGCATTTCCCAAAAAAAACCCTTCTTCCCTGCATGACAAATGCAACACCATGAAAACAGGTTCTTGTTGACATTTGTTAAATCACACATCCAATGAAATGAGGAGAGATATCAGTGCATACAGCTACCATAACAAGATAGCCTAGACTGGGTAATTTATAAATAAATACTTTGGATTCCCAAGTCTTGAATCTGGGAAGCCCAACGCACTAATAGAATCAATACCTAGCAAGAGCTCTCTGCTCCATAGATCATGTGTCCTCACAGGGTAGAAGGAAGGGGACATAAGCTCTCTTCTACCTTTTTTTATAAGGGCACTAACTTCATTCTAAAAGACTACTCATGACCCAACCAACTCCCAAAGATTCTGTCTCTTAGGGTTTCAATTCATGAAAGGGACAAGGGGCTGAGCTAAAATCCCCATAGCAGAAGGCGTGATTCTTCTTCCTTCCTGATTTTCTGTTTAGGAAGCATGGGGGAGGCAACTTTCCAGCAATGTAATAAAATACCTGAGATAACCAATTTGAAACGATTGCTCTGTTACAAAGGTTTCAGTCTGTGGTTTGGGGGTTCTGTTGTGTTGAGCTAGTACCTCATGGTGGGGTTGCATGGCAGTGAGAGTCAGCTTGCCTCATAGAAGCTGGAAAGGAACGAGAGTGAGCGAGAGAGAGATGAGAAGCATCCTGTTCCAGGACATCTCCCAAGTGATCTAACTTCCATCAGGCTCCAGTTCCTAAAGGTTGCACCACCTCCCGGACAGCACAAGAGTTTGAGGACCAAACCTTTAACACATGGGTCCTAGGGATGTTCCAAACCCAAACTGTAGTATCACAGAATCTACTGATTGGCCTTTCTCATCTCTCAGGATCTGCTCACTTTGTTCCTAGGCAGTATAATACTATTTAACTGATGATTAGATTGGAGGTACATAACTAGACTAAGTATGTATGCTTCTTTTTTTTTTTTTTTTTTGAGGAAAAATATCTGTTCTCTAAGAGGCTGTGTCTAGTGTCAAATCTGTACTAAAATCCTTTGTCATTAGTTAAACCCAGAAAAAATATATTGAGGTCCTAATCTTCAGTACTTGAGAATATGATCTTACTAGGAAATACAGTCTTGGCAGATATAAAATCATAAGACCAGGCCCTCCAGCCAGGAGGAAGTTTCTGCTCCCATTGACCTCCACTGCCCAGTTTATATTTTAAAATTCATTCATCAAGAAGCCTTCAGAAAGACCAATCTTCACACTGCTAAATAAAGTATACCACAAATATCACTGTGTAAAGTCTCTGAATCAGAAGTTTTCTTTTCTTTTCTTTCTTTCTTTCTTTTCTTTTCTTTTTTAATAGCAAGGATCAAACTCAGGATCTTGTGCTTGCCAGGCAGGTACTTATGCCAAGGAGCTATCTCCCTGTCAAAAGTTTTCTTTTCAAGAGTAAATTTTTTGGTCATAATGGAACTTCCCTTAGGTATTCCATTTAGCACCAATGCTGGTAAATGAAAATTTGTTGAGAGAAAAAATTATTAAAGTCAAGAAGCTGTTGAAATCACCAATGCTGACCACAGCTGTCCTAAAATCTAATGTTTATCTTAAGTACATTATAACTGACTTTAGGATGGAAAGAACTGGGAGTTTCACACAGTAGAACTCAGGGTCCAAGTTCAGTGCCCCGTGAGGATCACAGTGGGTGAACAGCATTGCAGAGGAAGCAGGAATTCCTGCAATGAAGATGTAGACTTGCTCTCTTGGATCTGGACTGTCCCCCAAAACACAGGAGTCAAAGGCTTAGTTTAGTTTTTCCGTAGCCTGAGGCCCTTCTAGGAGCTGGTAGAAGCTTTAAGAGGTGAGGACTCCTCTTAGGCAGCCTTAGGTCCCTGGGGGTATGCACTTGAAAGGAACTGTGAATTTGTGTCTCTTCTCTCTTTTTCATATCCTGTCCTTGAGTTGAGGAGATATCCCCCACTCCCCACTTACCACCATGATGCTCTGCCTCACCACAGGCTCAAAAACAATGGGGCTGACCAACCAAGGACTGAAACCTCCAAACATGTGAGCTAGAATAAACCTTTTCTCCTTGTAAGCTTGCCATCTCAGATATTTTATTACAGTAATGGAAAGCCAACTGGCATAGTTTCAAAAGCAGCAAAGAGCAAAGGCAGTCTTCTGATTCTAGATTCAACTGCTTTCCCATATATGCAGTTGTTGCAATGAAATGAAACACATTTCCACTTTGTATGGAAGTGATTGCCTCCCAGGTCTTCCTGTAGCCGCAGAGCCCTTGAGAAGTAGATTGTTCTGGCTCCTGATTGGGTCAAAGGACCAGAATGGGGCCAACTCAAGACAGCAGGAACTGCCAGTGCAGCTCTTACACTGAACACAGGCAAAGAAAGTGGTGGGGAAAGTGAGAGGCCTGTTCACGCTCTCCTGCTTCCTACATCACCATCTTCTCCTTCAAAGGCTCTCCTTCAACCTGGGTTGAACCACAGTGAGCCTCTCTTCTCGCCGTGACCAGCTGCACCTACCCAGCTCTGACTTCGGAAACAGAGCTCTCTATCGTTTCATAGGCCAGTGAACTGTGAGCCTCTGGAGAACACTGTTCACCTCTGGAAGTGAGCTGCTACTGACAGAATTATTCTGGAGCTCCTAGGGAAGAGTCCAGCACATGCGCAACCTCTTTCTTCTATCGCCATCACAAGCAATGATTTGCAGTGCAGCATGCACAGCTGTGTTTTACATATTTAGTTCACAGTTCAGCTCAGAATACTCCTGTGTTTTGTGTACTTCAGTCTGTAAAAAAGCACATGTCTTTCAAAAAGTGTTTAGCTATATGAAAATATTTAATCAATCTCTCTCTCTCTCTCTCTCTCTCTCTCTCTCTCTCTCTCTCTCTTCCCCCACCCCTCTTTTTGACAAGTGTCTCACCATGCAGTTCAGGCTGGCCTTCAGCTCACTTTGAAGCCCAGGCTGACCTTGAACTCACAGTGTTCCTCCTGCCTCAGCCTCCTTAGTGCTGGAATTATAGGCATACACCACCATACCGGGCCTAATCATTAGTCTCTTGGAAGGAAAAATTGAATCTAAAATTACAGTTAAAGGGAAGCATCCTTCTCAGTGCTTTGACCTGTAACAGAGGAAATCAGGGAGAATCAAGTGCTTCCTCTCACAAGCCCAGGACCACAGCTGCTTGCCCACTGGCTAGGTCCACGCAGAGCATGTAATAACCAATGACTCATCTTCAAAAGGATCTTAGCTGAGAGGGGCCACAAATTTTCAATTCAGACACTTCTAGGTCTGAATTGGGAGTGAAGTGTTTGATACGATTTGATATTTAAGCTTTATATTTTCAAACTTCTTATCTCTAAAATGCAAATCATAATACGTGTGCCCAGGAATTATTACTAAATCAAGAAATACGTGTGTAGTGCACCTACCCTCTATGAATGAATCTGCCAAAGGTAAAATTAGCTCACCCAGGTCCTAGTGTCCTTAAAGAATACCCAGAATTGGGGGATGGTAATTGTGAAGAGGAGGATAAGGAGGAGGAGGAGGAGAAAGGAGAAGATAAATGCTTATGTAACATTTACAGCCTGCCAGGCACTGCTCTAAACTCACAGTATACATCAGTTCACTTAATTGTTACTGAGGTCCCTGCAAGTGTTCTACAGATAGTGAAAGCAAGATTCAAAGGCACAGTGTTAGTTGTCCAAGGTTAAACACTAGTGAGCACAAGAGCTGGGATTCCACACCAGGCAGTCACATTCCCTCCTGCACTCTCCATCTCTGCCTTCACCTCTGATTATCCAGCGATAATCACAGGGGTCTTTGACTTTCTAAAGTTTATTAGGGGCTGGGGAGATAGGTTGGCAGCCTAAGTGCTGGCTGGACAAGCCCAAAGACCTGAGTTTGATCTCTGGTACTACATGCCATGCTGGCCCAGAAGCCTAGGCATGCAGTGCCAGCCTGAAACCAGGAGGCGTGGTAGCACACATCTGTAATCCCAGCACTAGAGAGGCTGAGACAGGAGGATCACTACAAGTCTGAACTGCATAGTGAGACCCTGTATCAAATAAATAAATAAATAAATAAATTCATTAGTCTCCATTTTCCTTTTGAATTAGGAGCATCCTCTCCAAATTTCTTCTAACTCATCTCTGTTACTCCCTCTCAACTTAGGGAAAACTTTAAATTTCTTGGAGATACAGAAAGCATCCTCCGGTGCAACAGAGGAGTTGGAATCACCTTTCTTTCATTATTCAACATTTAACTCCATAATATACAGTTATTGTCAAGCAAATGTACACTGAAACAACAATGCAATAACACAGCACACCTCTTACAATGGCCAAAATCTAGAACACCAAATGCTGGTGAGGATCTGGAGTGACAGGAACATGAGGACTGCAAAATGGCACAGTCACTCTGAATACACAATGACCGTTTCTTAACAAAATCAATTTTACACTTAGCATAGTGTCTACTAATCTTGTTTGTTGGTATTTCCCTAAAGTAGTTAAAGATGATGCCCACATAAAAACCTGCATATGAGTATTTATATCAGTTTCTTCATAATTGTCTAACAGAAATAATCAAGATGCCACTTAATAAATACATGAATAAAATTGTGGTATTATGTTAGTCAGCTTTCCATTATTGTAACAAAAAACTGAGGTAATCAATTTATAGAGAAAGGAGGTCTATTTTCATTCATGGTCCCAGCAAGTCCAGTCCATGGTTAGTTGTCCATCACTTTGGGGCCTCCTGTGATGAGGCAACGCATCATGGCAGGGAGTGCCTGGCAGATAAAGCTATTGATCTCATGAAAAGTACTCAAAACACAAACAAGCAAACACCAGAAAGGCAAAGGGGTGAGTGTGCTACTATTTCTTTGAAGGGTGTATCCTCAGTTACCTAAAATCACCCACCAGGTCCCACCTCTTAAAAATTCACCACATCTTAATAGCACCACTCTCAGGAACAAGCCTTACACACTTGAGCTTTGGGGGAGCACTTTACTTAAACTCTAGCACATACCCAGACCATGCAAGAGTCAGTACTAAAAATGCAATGAGCTAGCAAGTCACAAAGAAGTATGGAGGAAACCTGACTATCCATGCACATTACTCAGTAAAAGAAGCGAGTGTGGAAAAGCTGCCTACTGCATGATGCCAAGCAGATGGCATGCTTGCAATGCCACTGCTATGAAGAGGGTTAAAAGGTTAGTGGTTGCCAAGGGTTGGGAGGGGGAGGATAAAGACCAGAGCGCGGAGGGTTTTAGGGCAGTGAAAATACTCTAAATGATACTGTGATGATAAATTTGTCAGAAGCATAGCAGATCCCACAGCAAGAACAAACCCTAACACAAATACAGATGTGGAGGGTTATGACGTGTGGCTGCAGGTTCATCAGTTATAACCAATGTGCTATTCTAGTAGATGTCAATGAGGGAGGCACGGATATGGGAGCAGAGTCACATTGGGAATCTGTACACATTCCTCTCAGTTCTGCTATGAATTTGAAATTCCTTTACAAAATAAATTCTCTTAAAACTATGATTAGGGCCCAGGGAGATGGCTCAGTAGAATAAGCACTTAACCTGGTCCTACATTCAATCCTCGGTACCACAAAAAAAAAACTATGATTAGCCACAACATTACACTATTATAATTGTAAATATTTAAAAGCTCTATAGTAGGTACACGGGGGGGGAGGGTTGTTTAGTTACCTATGTTCACACTACAGCCAACAACTCTTGGCCTAATATTCAATAATAATTGTCCTAATTCAAACTTAGTTGAATATTTGCCAGTCCTTCCTAAGATGTTTCTTGGAAGGTTTTATTTACTCCCAACTTGCACATGATCACTACTGGAGCTCAAGTCTCCTGAGTGTGCTCAAGTTTGCAGAGGGAGCTGCGTCCCATTCTGGCCCATGTTCAAGCACATGGTAAGAGAGAAAATGAAAATTCCAGTTACAACAGCATTGTGAATGCTTTTTCATCTTGTATGTGCCATTCCCTTAACTTGAGCATCTTCAGCTTGAAATACTTGACAAGCAATTTGTTCTTATTTTTTTGTTGTTGCCGTTGTCCTTTCTATTGTATTCCAGAGAATGTGGCATATAAATAATTCAACATTCTAGTTAATTGTGTTTTCATGATGCTTGTCCTGAGGCTTTGTAGGCTAAGAGTAAGATGTATTAAATCTAAAATAGAAAAACCATGACTTCAATTAATTCCTAAGTGGGACCCATTTAGATGGAGGAAGCTATTTCACTGTGATGCTGGTGGCAGAGATAGCTTCTGTGAGGCTGCTCCAGTGCAGCCAAGCCTCCTGACCGAATTAGCAACATCTCCCCAGCTGTCCCTGTCCCTGTCCCTCTCCCTCTCCCTCTTCTTCTCCTTCTCCCTCTCTTTCCTCTCCCTTTTCTTTTCTCTCTCTTTCACCCCTGTGTCTCTGTCTCAGTCTCTGTGTCTATCTCTGTCTCT
>NW_004524720.1:5666963-5686356 GCF_000260255.1 Octodon degus
TCTCCTCCCCACCCACTCTCTGTATTTCTTTAGCTCATGAACATTTCCTGGTCTTTTAAATACTACTGAAGTATTAAGCCTTATCAAGTCTTAGCCCTGTTATCAGCCAACAGCTTAGTTGACAACTAGCTGGCAGTGAAAGCTGGCCAGGAATGTGACTCTCAGGCGCTCAGTCTGGGGAGAACAGGAGGGCTATCCTGATGGAGAAGGGAAGTGTGGGACACAGGGACAATCTAGTGACAGCCTGTAGCATGGTGGGGCAGGAGGCAACTGGCCTTGCCTTCAGGCAGGATTTACTTGGAGCTAGAGTTCAGATTCCTGACAGAAAGAGCTTGGGCCTCCCTGGTACTAAGGAGCTAAAGGAGGGAAGAGGGGTTGAAACTGTCTCTATATCCTCTGTTCAGTCCTGGCTGGACCTAGATAGAGAAGAGTCACTGGACCAACAGAGAAGATACAAGTCCTATTTTGTCACCACCAGACAAAAGACTCCCCATGCTTCTCAAACTCTTTGTCCACACTGACAATGCAATAATCCACTTAAATAATCCAAACTTCACACCAATATTTTGTACTGTGATACCCACTGCATCCCACACAGCCCTATCTGAACACTGCACATGGCATATGTCTTAGCCCTTGCTATACCCGTGCGCAACAGATGACCAACTATATGCCTATCCGTCTTCTACAGATTAGAAGCAACTTAAAAGAAGTGAGAGAATTCACCCAGGAGGACACATTCTGCTAAAGAGAATTCAAACCAGAATGGTTTAGTTCCAGAGCCTAGGATTTTACACACTATACCTTTTTAGTTCTTTATACTTATAAAGTAAGTATAAAATAAGTAACAACAAAATGGTTTTTATAAAAGGCTATTGTTTTACATACTGTCAAAACATTATAAAAAATACTATGCATGTTCAAATATTTCTGTCCCAGAAATTAAAACACAAAGAAATAAAGTTAATAGCCTGAGTCCTTGGTGAACCACACAGCATAGACACAAACAAGTTAGGCAGGATCTACATAAGATATCCTATATGAAGTAATATATCCTTTTTTTCCACCAGCAATGCAACTCATTTTTCTGGTACTGAGATTAAACTGGAAGTCTTTCTACTGAGCTACATCCCCAGCCCTCCTCTAGTCATGTTTATGTGCTTGCTCAGTTTAGCATTTCTTCTGCATCCACCGTGGGGAATATGCCTTTCACAGAGAAACGTCTGCATCAAGACTTCACCTGCTCAAACTATTCATGAACCCAACTGGTGTTGAATACGATTTAGGTAAAAGTCATCCCATTAGGAAGTTCTCAACAGAGCCTGCTGCCTGGACCACAGTCACCTGGTCAGTCTGGGCATTCCAGAAAGATGCAGCCAACCACCATGCAGAATTAGGGCAGCCCCAAGGACCAGTAGCAGAGCGCCCACAAAGGCACTGCCAACAAAGGTTTCCAAAAGTTTTAACAAGCAGACTTTGTTTTTTTATTGACTGAAAGGGAAATGGAGTCAAGAGGGAAATTGCAATAAAATTGTAGGTAAGTCAAAGGTTTGTTTTTGTCTCCATGGATTAGTTCTCACACATTTCCTGTTACCAGACTTAATTTTGGTAATGTGTAATTATAACCATCAGCTTACCCTTAGGCAGTGAATAGTAAAGTCTATTTCCTGATGAACTTGAGAAAGGCCAGAGGTTAATTGGGCCATGGCTACTTAAAATGTCAGGCTTAAATGTAGAGTTTCTCAGCTCCCCACAGGGCCTTCCAACATTATCAGAACCAGGGATGGTTCCGCAGCCTATAAAAAAGTCAGACAAGTGAATATCTTAGTATTAGAGAAACCAATCCAAGTTGTCCTTAACTGTGCTACACTAAATAAACTGCCCAACTTCCTGAAACCTGAAGCAATCACAAAAAGCTCTCAGAGTCTGGGGCTCGGCACTCTGACCTTGCAGCCCTTCCCTCACTACAAAGAACAGAAGCAACTGAAATTTATACTCATCATCAATTATACAGAATCAGATCTGTCACCAGCCTCAAGAGCTGAATGTTCCTGGGGAAAATGAATAGCATATATTAACAAAAAGTCCAAAGGGGATTTAGAAGGATGGGAGTTGAAATGCCAGAAAGGAGTTACAAAAGGTCCTGTGTGTGACCGACAGATTTGCACTGAAAAGTGAATTCTAAATCCGACTTAGTTTTGCTACCTGGAAATTTCATCAAGTCACCTAGAGAATCAAAATGAACAGTTGTTATGAAACACAATTATTGATTTCCATTTAGGATTTCAATGAGTCAAGGATTTTTAGTTTCTGTCTGGATGCCTTCCCAAGAGCTCCTGCTCAGAGGTGGGGCATGTGGAAGGTGATGGGATTATGGGAGTGCTGCACGTGACTTGCTGTTAGGAGCTGGGCTTTGGTCAGAAGAGGTAGGTCCCCAGAGGCACGACGCAGGAAACTAGCTCTCTCCCTGCCCATCATCTCTCTTCACTTCTTCTTTGCTTCCCAGCCACCATGATACCAGCAGCTCTCTTTTATCCAGGCCCTTCCACACCACCAATCAGGTAAGGAATGAATATTCTAAACTATGCACCCAGATAAACCTCTCCTCCTTTCTGTTGTGAATGTCAGGTGTTTTGCTCCAGTGATGAGGAAAGTAACCAAAACACGTGAAGAGGGTGATTGTCAGTGCAGGAAAGGAAAGACAAACAGCGCAAAGTCTAGCTGATTTTACCAAGGTTTTCTGTCATGAGTCAGCAGACCTGCTTGGGGAGCACCAATGCAGGCAGAGCCACAGGCATGCAGCCCAGCAGTCCAAGTGCAATAGTTAAATGAGGATTAGAATCAGGTATTGGTGAATAATTTGCAAATAAGAAAAACCAGGACAACTGCTACACAGACTTGCATCATACTTCTGTTTTCAATTGATTCTTCCAATTCTTAATTTTGGCTATCATTACAAACAAACAAAACCTTGACCCCAAAACATTGAGCTGCTAAAACATTTCAGATCTCTAGAATACATCTCAGCAAATTGCTGAAGCCCACATTCTTGAGACAAGAAAAGAATGTGTCAACAGAGGACTTGTAAACTAATTTTTCACAGGGACAAGCTAATGAAATGTTTTTGACAGAAGAGACCCACAGCTAAAGAAAGATATTTCATTCAGAACTCTAGAGGTAATCTTTCAAATAGAATAATATCTGACTTTCCACTGACTTTCCATCAGAAAGATTTGATATTCTGAATGATTTTAATCAGCTAACCTAAAATGTTCTAATTTATTTTTTAATTTTATTTTATTTTAGAGGACTAAAAATAAATGAAAAAATATATAAATAAATAAATTAATTAATTAATTAAAAAGGAAAAACAAATAAATAAAAATAAATAGAAAAAAATGAAAGAAACATCGTATTGTTCTATTATTTATTTTTAACATCAAATCTGTTGTTCAAATTGACATATACAGTTATACAAGATTGGGCAAATAATTGAATATTAACATCTAAATGTATATTGTTTTAATGTCATATCAATTTTACTCTCTTTAAAATATTTTTTTAAAGGCAAGGAAAAAATAAAGATTTCTGGAGCTGCTCTAATTTTAACACAAATTAGAACATTAAATTAAAGAATTTAAATTAAAGAATGCTTCCTTTTAGAAGAAAAAGAGGGCTGGCCAGACAGTTTGGGCTAGCCAGATAGCTCAGCGTGCCATGCTGGTCCTGCCCCTTAGGCGCACTGAGAGGGTGACTGAGATCGGGTGTGGTAGAGTGCACCTGTAATCCCAGCACTTGGGAGGCTGAAAGCAGGAGGATCACTACAAGTCCAATCTATGTAGTGAGAACATGCAGACCCTGTACTAAATACATTTTTTAAAAAGAATACAAAGAAAGAGGAAAAAGAGGGGAAGGATGGCTTTAGCTTTCATATTTGGAAAAATAAATCAATGATTCAAGTCAAAATTTTTCTTGACTTCCATCTTTACATGTTTTTACTTTAAGGGTATAAATCTATCACTCTGGTGGAAGTATAATACTTTAAATGTTGCTTTTGTATTTCAGATGTTAGTATGAGTTATTCTAAGAATTATGTTTAGCCAGGTTCTCTTAGAAGGTGAATTACCAGGAAGAGAGCACTTCAGGAACTAACAATCACTCTGAGACACATGTTGATGCAACATTTTTGATTTTTTGTTATACACAAATGCTGAAAATGATCAAACCATCAAGTCCTTGAACTCAAGGCCTATCCCTTGTAGAATGAATGAGCTAGCAAGAATGAGCCTTGTGGGGCCGGGGGAGATGGCTCAGTAGAATAAACGCTTGCCTGGCAAGTGGAAGGGCCTGAGTTCAATCCCCAGTTCCACGAAAAAAAGAAAAAACAGAAAAAGAATGAGCCTTGTGACCTGATATTTGCACTTCTAAAATAAAATCTTTTAATATATTTTTAAAGCTAACTCTCTGATAAAATATATTTAAGTAAAACTTTATTAAAACAAAAAGATAAGCCATATCCATTGGGTTAAGCCAAAAACCAGAATGCAAATTGCATCATAAATATAGAAAAATACAATTAGTAGGACCACATGCCAAATACTATTAATGATTACCTCAGCAATGAGCAATTATTACTTATACACTTTTCAAACTCCCAAATATCATAAGTAAGTTATGCCAGCAAGATAGCTCAGTGGTCCAAAGCACTTGCTTAGGCAAGCTTAGGCAAGTGTGCAGGGACTGTGGTTCAGTCCTCACTGAAAAAACACAAAATACAAAGCAAATCAAACTTTTAGTCAAGATGCCCTTATAAATGAGGTGGTCACAGATACAAGTCCTCAAAATAAAAAAAATTAAAAATAAAAACAACCCAGAAAGACAGAAATCTTCTTAAAGAATACAAGATTAGTAGCTATGATATATAAAGAACAGAAAAGTAGATACAAATTCAAATAGACTTTATAAAAGGAAACCCACACCCTCTAATGATGAGGTCACTGTAATTTGAAAGCAGCTACTACTTTATAGTCATAATATTGGGAAAACATTAAAGTACTAAAATTCCGCAGACATGAGGAAAGGCAAACTTTGAGACAGATAGCACTGATGTAAATCCGTGCACCACTTGGGTGACAACTTGATGATGGCATCTAAGCAGCTCTAGGAATCATGAGGAATGTCACAAGCATGACCCCATCCCTGTACTAGAATGTTTCTTGCAGCATTCTCGGAAACAATGGAAACAATCTGAAAATCTGTCAGTAGAAGAAAAGATAAAGTCCCAGTATTTCACATAATACATTGCTTTAGAAAAACTAAAATAAACAAAATAAGGCTGTATAAACAATGATAAATGTTGCAAACAGCAATTTGAATAAGAAAAGTAAATACTAGATTCATGTGCTCTCCATATTTTTCTGGAACTTTCTTTTGTTGTGTGGTCCATTACCATTTGTGTGAACTTTTAAAATAAAATAATACTATATGTTAAATGAATGCTTATTTCATAATAGCTAAATAAAAAAATTGCTGTATAATTTATTGCTAAATCAAATAACAAAAATCTTTAAATACGTTCAGCAAATACAGTATTTTTTATCTAGCTACTGGGCACATGAAGTATATCCTATTATTATCTGTATTTTTCAGAATGCTTGCTACAGCTCATAATTTTCAAGATTTAGTGCCGGGGTGAGGGTCTGCATTTCAGAGTTGACACAAAGGTTTGTCATTAACCTGGCCAGCAGAGAGCTTGCAGATAGACGCAGTGAGGCAGGAAGGTGTTAGTAGGTATGGCAAGGGGTGGGGTGAGGAATAATAACTACCCTTGAGTTTCTGAAGGAGACCTGGACCTAGAGGCTAAAGAGAAGGCGATAATGCCCTAACTGTGTCTGCAGTGGGAAAGATTAAGCCTCATCAGGGCTGCTTGGTAAGTGAAGCCCTCAGTTTCACAACTGTGAAACATGCCACAGACTGAAAGAGCCAAGTAAGAGAGGGAAGGTCAGAACTGTGGTCAGACCATAGAAATCCAAAGCAGAGCTGTTCTGGTAGATGATGTCCAGGCCTGATGAAACACACAGGAAATGTGTGTGAGGACGGGAGCCTGTTGGAAATCTTCAGGATTGAGCTGGGGTCTGCAAGAGGCAAGGAGAGAAGATTATGAGCTGAAAAGCCTAACATTCAAGATGGGTGGCATAAGGACAAGAAAGGCAAGGTGGGACATACACAAATGGCTGTTTGACATTGCTTTTGCAAAAAAGAAGAAAAAGGAAAAAGGAAAAACTGTCATTAGGCAAAGGAAGCACTGTGAGTGGAGGTGACCTCGCCAGCAGGTGGATCCCCATTGTCCAGGCTATGCATTGCCACCACAACCCAAGGGCATGCGCTTCCGTGTGGCTTATAGACATGAGACACTAACTGTGATCAGTGGAGAGTCCATCCATTGCCATTCTGGCTTCTCCTCTGTCATACCCAGTGTCAGGCAGGGTTGCAGGGGCCCTGGACATCTTTGGAATCTGGTTATAGGGGTACACTATGTTTATACCTAAATGGACATATTTATGGTTTAGAGTCCCTTCTATGTATGATACTGCAAGTTATTGTGTGGTAGGAATGTCTTCCAGAAATAATCTCACTCTCCAGCCCGCCAACTCACCCTGAAATCTTGTTCTTGGAAGAATGAGTCCATGGCCCTGAAGTACAGAAGTTAACAATGTTTGAAAATGACACAGACAATAGCTAGTCATGGAAATCTTCAAACATCTAAATCCAAAATATGAATATAGTGCAAAATAAAAGATTGATAATGGGAAACAGGGAGATAGATCTTTTGCAAGTGGTAAGGGAGGGGAGGGAAAGAGAGGAGAAAAGAATTGAGGATTATGTACATGTACCAACTCTCCAGGAAGAATATAATCATTGTGTATGGCAAACATGTATTAAACAATGGAAAAAATTATGAATCAAGGAAATATTTTGGTACCCTGTTATGAATTAGTCAAGAAGTATCTTGTTTGTTGTATTTTGTAACATCTTTAGAATTTGTCAGTTATTGCAAATGTATCATTTCTTGTGTTTTTTCATAACTAACTTTATATTTACAGATTAAAGAGAGCCCTGGAAAATCATATAAGCTCCAAAATTTGGGTTCATTTCTGATGGTTAAAATTTAGAGTCAAAACAATAGTACAGAGTAGTTAAGGATTAAGTTTGCTTTTCCATCTTCAGTGCACGAGGTACTATCTTTTCCCCAAAGAAATACAAGTGAAGATGTAGCCAACTATCATCTATTTTATTAAAGTTTATGTAATCACTGTTTCCTAGAATGTAATCCAAAGACCAAGGAATGAGACCAAACTTTTGAATATAGCAGTTCTTGCCAAATTTAATGACCTCTTAGTAGTATGAGAGTTTCAATGACTTTTTTGTTTCTATTTATTATTATTATTATTGTTTGTACCAAACTGTGAATCAAAAAATACTACTAATGATAGTCATGTTCTGTTTTTAAAAATGAAATATCAGAATTCTGCCCATTACATAAAGACCCTAAAAAATTAAGGTCATAAGGCCATTTGGAAACAACCCAGGAGTAGAAGTCACAGGATCCCGCAGAGTACATGGAAAGTATAGAGAGAGGAAATTAATTCTATCCATAGTGAAAAGAAAAAATAAGGCTGCAAAACCACAAATAATGGGAAACCTCTCAATTCTGTACATTCTTCAACAGAAATTGGGAACAATTTCATGGTCATCTAGCTTAGAAAAACGGGTTTTCCTTTAGCCAGAACACTTCACTTAGAACACCTTCCAGTTATTTACTAACCTTAAACCATCACATGGGCAATCTTTTTTGCTTTCTAAAAGTCATCCCTTCATGTTTGAGAGGAGTCTTTGGAGCTAGCTTGGCTGTTCCTCTTAGAAGTCTATGATTCTATTTTGTCTTTTTTTTTAACCTGATTTAAGAGAAAACAATGATTTGCCTGCTTTGGGAAGGGAGCTGCTGATTATTTATATTTTGAAACTCCATTACACCTTTCCAGCAGAATACCTGGAACCAGAGCCCACAAGAGTCTTCCCTTACTCCAGCTCCTTCTGCTCTGTTGTCTGGAGCTCCCTTTGCTGACATAAATGGAATCTGACCACCACCCAACAACATCTGCTCCAAGACAAAGAGCATTAGGTGAACAACAGGATTTCTCCAACAGCTCTTTGCCAGTCATTGATATTTGGGAGCTGGGAAGTCCCTTTTTACTCTTATTTTCTTTTGATTTTCCTGATTATTTACTGTTGCCTTGTTTGCTTCCTTGCTTTTTCATTCTTTCTTTTTTTCTGCTTTCTTTTTGTACAGAAAAATTAGGGAGCTATAGCTTTGATTTTTCCAAATTAAGAATCATTTGCTTTCCTAGCATGACCACTTGTGAATTAAGAACCCATTACACCCAGGATACTCTGCAGTGAACAAAGTGACCATTAGCTCCCAGGCCTGAACACACACACACACACACACACACACACACACACACACACACACACACACACTGAGAGAGAGAGAGACAGACAGAGAGGGAGGGGGAATTGGGAACAGTTTCATGGTCATCTGAGAGAGAGAGAGAGAGAGAGAGAGAGAGAGAGAGAGAGAGAGAGAGGCATTTCTCAATACCCCTCTTCCTACACCAGCATCCCAAGCTAGGCCCAAGCCAGATTCACCTTGGAGGCCCAAGCCAGATTCACCTTGGAGCACCCAGAGCATTAAATCCAAGACCTCTAATTTCCAGCTTACTGGTTTTCCCATTACATGAAACTATCCTTGTAATTTGAACTACAGGTTGAGTAGATAGATTAAAGGAAAATTTTACTTCTTTTTTTTTTGACCTGTGTGACCTTAAAGATAACAGTAATCTAATCCTATTTCTCCAGTCTGAACACAAAGTATCATCCACTCTCACCTCCCTCCCTCTCCCTCTACTAACCCTAGGCAGCAGTCCAGGTGGCTCACTCCTACCTCCAATTTATCTGGGGACCTTCTGTCTTTGGTCTTTCATACAAGCTGTGAATTCTCCCGTGATACCTCCCCATCTTCGTTATAGAAAAGAAAACCCTGCTCATCCTTCCAAAGGTCAGTTGTTCCTGCCCTCAGCCAATGGTGGTCCCCCTGGTGTCCACACACCTGCTTTTCTAAGTCTCCTTGACAGGATTTCTTTAAAACTGACAGAATAGAACACTGTGTAGAAATTGCTCACTGTCAATTTCTGTTAGTCTAACCACTTAAATTTTTGCATCATATTTTATGCATTTATGCCTTAACTTAATAACTAGATTGGATGACTTAAAGGCATAACTTTTTGTACTTTCTTCTAGAAAAATATTTAGTGCAATCACTCATTCATTGCAGGTATTAAATAAATATTAATTAACCTGATTTGTTGAATAGATGAATGAAGGGTAAGTAAACAAATTACACATCTATGTGTGAAGCATTGCATTTAGATCTATGAATCTTACAGCAATATTTTAATCTCTAGAAGCTTCCAAATGGAATTTTTCTTACCTACTTTGTCCTCACTGACACTGTTTCCAGTGATCAGATAGAATCCACTTCATCATGATTTATAAATTTAACTTTAGAGAGAGTCCTTGGTCCAGAATGTTACAAAACTGAAGAAAGAATTTGTTTAAAATGACTGAACATACAGCCCACAAGGAGAATCCTAACAATTTACAAGGCATAGTTTGCATGATTTCTAAAGGAAATACAGTCATTCTAGTAAGAGTTGCAGATTCCTCCTGATTACAAAACAGTTCTCAGTCCTCCGTGGCAAGGCACATGACACTATCTGGCCTTCCAAAAGCTCCCAAGATCCCATATCTCTTGTGCCATAGCTGCACTGAAGATACCTGACTTCTCCTCAGACTCTCAAGGTCAATGCTAGCCTTTGTTTGCACATTAAGAAGAGTGCTGAGTACCGAATCCTTACCAACTTCGCCAGCTACAGGAGACCTTGTGTACGAAGCTCAAAGCTCTGTGGCTGCTGCAATTGTGGGAATTTTACTTGGTCAAGTGTTGTGGGTCTGTGACCTTCATGACTATTGAAGTTGTCCATTGATGATTGTCCATTGATGAAGTTGTCTCTTGCCTGGTAACTATGAGAAGATGATTTGAACACAAAAATCAAAATGCTTGAAAAAAATGTTTCTTTCCCTATGAAACCATGATGAAAATGGCAAGAAATGAGACATCAAGCCTTCTAGGAATATACAAATATACAAAGAGTTACTGAAAGGCTTTACAAAAGCCCCAAGATATATGATATTGAGATTAGTTTAAATTGTGTACTATACATCTCCATATATGTCTCAGATAATACCAAACATGAATGATACATTTCATTATTCAAAAAATAAATAAAATTTACTCATGAAGATAAGTACTATGAAACTATCTCCTCCTCATTCATATTAAAGCATGGACTGTGTTCTAAAGGCATATTCAAATGACGCAGGCATATACCTTTTGTGGTATCCAACTCTTCATATCTGGTTCATGGTTTTTCATCATGCATTCTGCTATGTCTGCCTTGAAGACTGTCTCTGTGCTGAAATTATCCTGTGTCATATAGTCGCTACAATAAAGTCTTGTTTCTTTCTTGTTGCTGAGATAAAATACCTGATACCCAAACTTGAATAAGGAAAGATTTATTGTATCTTAGTTTGTAGAAAAGTCAGCCTACAGTCAACAGACTCCAAGACAGAGCTGGATGGACAGAGGACAAACAGTCCATAAAAGGGTATGCAGAAAAAACAGCCAGTCTGCCTTCCATCTTTCGCTTTACTTCCATCCTGGCTACAAGCCTGCTGGCTAGTGTTACCTATACCCAGAGTGGGGCTGTCTGGCAACCACACTAACACCCAGAACAATTCTAACTCAATCAACAGACTAACCCAGTCATTGAACTCTTAATCTATATTTCACACCCTAGATCAAACTACCTCCTAAAAAGCCTCACCTAAGAGTGCCCGAAGCTTTGGGAATTCATCTAGATATGAGCCAGAGAAATACAGCATCTCCAATAAGTATTGCTTGAATAGATAAATGAATCAGTGCTTTCTTGTATTTGGCAAGGTTTGAGAAAAACAAATATTGTGCTGCCAGAAATAGGCTGTCCAAGGCTGACAGTCATCCAAAAGGTGACTTGTCTAATCTCTGCGAAGGAGAGACACACAAGTAAACAAATCCAAGTGTACTGGCCTGTGCCAGAACCTAGCAGCAGGCTGAGAGAGCCAACACAATGTGACCATGACTACTACAGAAATGGCCATTCTGAGGGTAAACTCCACCTCCTCACCTACTCACCCCATAAACATTCACAGCTGGTGTGAAAAGTGTTAGGCACTATGCAAAATAAGTAAAGTACAGATTGAGTCCTCAGAAAGTTCCCAGTCTGTTGGAAAAGAGATCATGCTAAAAATAATTGCAATCAAGGGACATATTTTTTAAAAAAGTAAAGGCTAAATGATTCCAATAAAGGGAATATAAAAAAGTTTTCCTTTTGGTAGATAAATAGCATTCACTTCGAAAAAGAAATGGCTTTAAGTACAATTATAGTGAAGTAAAAGTGAGCCAACCAGAGTGAAAAGCAAGATGAAAATATCTTAGGATAGGAAAATAGTCCATTTACACTGGCAGGAAAAGTAGAGAGAAAATGATAAGATCAGGAAGAAATGCAATTGCTGTGGCTGAGGTACGGACTGGTCCAAAGAAGAAAAGGTAAAAGATGTGCCAATGAGAACTGCCAGGACTAATCGTGGTGAACACTTGAAAGCCACAGTCAGAACTGTTGGAAGTTTCCTCCTCAAAAATATTATATATATATTTTCAAGACAAGCTCAGTAAAAGAGAAAATCTACAGAAATACAAATCAAAGGGAGGCTGCCTATGCTTAAGTGTGTCAGCTATGTTTTTTTGGTTACTTAAGTTCCAGGAACAAGCACTGCTTAGCTGAAGCACAAAGGGAAGCTATTGGAAGGACCCAAGGAGCAGACTGTGAAGTCCAAGCAAGGCTAGAAATCCAGGCTGAGACAGAAGCAGCGTTCCCGCCCAAGTCAAGGAAGCAGGGACTCTTCAACAGTCTGACACAATCAAAGAAGAAACAGAACTCCAGCTATTGCAGAACTTTTATCATTCAGTTCAAAATTCAAATTCCAGAGGGAGAAATCACATTCCTTAGCTAGTGGTGGGGGGAAGGCACTCTCAGATAAACAGTCTCACCAGAGTGCACCCAACAAGGGAAGTACAGATCTCTAAAAAGAAATCAGGCCAGGGTCAAAGACAAATGGCCAAAATCACAGACACAAGACAAAAGTTCTTTGCAATAAGCAACACTTTAGAAGGGGAGACAAGTGCAGGAAGAGAGAAATGCAGATATGGAAAGCAAATATTCCTGCGTTACTGAAGGAGACGCCTCTGCTCTCTCTTGTGCACCAGTAGGTAAAAGCCTTAATGAAAGAAGTGCAACACTCACATGCTCCTAGAAAATGTCCTTGGTGCCTTCAGCCATGTGGTGAAATTCTGCATCATCTCTAATCTTTTCTTATTTTTTGCCATTTTTCATTCTCTTTAAAAACGTAAGTATCAAAAAAAGAACAATACGTTTTAAAAACAATAGGAGCCGAATGCAATAGTTCTGTGAAGGTGCTTCTCCCCAAGTATTAAAAACATATTCACAGCCTAGCCCAGGCCCAGTGAGTGTGTGGGAGAGCTTCCAGCTACCCTGCGCTTGTGGGACCTACCGGTCCCAACCAAGGTATACCATGGGTGATACCCTCTTCCACCCCCGTGGGACACCCCTCACCACTCCGTAGCACCTCCCCAAACCCACCCCTCGAGTAGGAATTTCTGCCACATTCTGGGGACCCCCAGATCCAGTCCTAGCCCAGGCCTGGTGAGTGCGTGGGAGAGCTGCCTCTTTCCCTACTCTACCTTGTTCCCTCCACACTCAGCTCAGGCCTGGCATACAGGCATGGGGTGAAACCCTGCAGCTGCAATCCCTGAAGAAAGTGTAGGGGACAGAACCACCCAGCTAGTCCAGGAGCAGAACATCTTGCCAGAGGGGCACAATAGGTTAATCCGCAAGGTCAGCAGCAAGAAGGAGCTGAAGAAAGCAGAGAGACGCAAGTCAGGCACAACTGGATAAATCCAAACTTTATAGATCTGCACCTGAACTTCAGTAGGTGCTAAGGTTATAACTGCACCAAAGCTCAACAACAAAGGTCAGGAGACAGTGCTAAACAAAATGACGAGAAGGAACAAAATGCAATCTCAAAACCCAAGCCCACCCATGACAAGTGCAGAGGACACTAACACATAAAAACTTGGGAATCACACAGCTGAAAGCAATGAATCAATGGCTTCTGAAATAAAGAAACAGCTGCAGAAAGGTATAGAGAAACTCAGATGGGAAATGAAAAAAGAAATCCCTGAATTAATAACATCTGCAGTAAAAAATCAATTGCAGAAACATATGGAGGAAACCCAGTGCCCACCCAGAACAAGTGCAGAGGACACTAGCTCAGCTCAAATGGATGAAATAAGAGCATCGAGAGAAAATAAACAACAGCAGAAAGTCATAGAGGAACTCAGAGCAGAATTCTTTTCTACTAGCTCAGCTAAAATGTATGAATTAATAGCAGAGATAATAAATAAGCAATAGCAGAAAGTTATAGAGGAACTCAGAGAGGAATTTTCTGAAATTAGAAAAGAATTCTAGGAACTCATAGCATCTGAAGTAAAGAATCAACTACAGAAACATAGGGAGGAAATCCAATCTGAATAAAACACTGCAGTAAAAGAATTAGTAACTGATTCTAAAGAAGACAGTGATAAAAAAAATAGAGGAGATTAGAATAATAATGAATTCCTTCAATGAGCAATACAGGAAAGAAATAGATCGCATGAAGCAGAGTCAAAGAGATATAGAGGAATTTAAAATCTCAATCACAAGCTTGCAAAACTCTTTAAGCAAAAGTGAAGACAGAGATTCAGATCCTGAAGATGCTGGTGCAGCCAGTGAAAAGCTAACAAAGGATCTCTTAAAAACAATGAAGATACAGGAAAGAATAATCCATCACCTACAAGATGATGCAAAGACGAACAATGTGAGACTAATAGGCATCAATGAGAAAGAAGGAGTCAATACAAATGACATTTAAAAAATATGGGCAGGGGTAATAGCAGAAAATTTCCCAAATATGAGGAAACAATCTGACATTCAGGTAACCAAAGCATTCAGAATGCCAAGTAACCTCAACCCAACTGAAAACATAATGAGACATAGAGTAGTCAAGATCCCAGAAATTCAGCACAAAAATAATCTACTGAAAGCCTCTGGAGAAAAGAAGCAGATAACATTAAAATGGAAACCCATCAAAATTGCGGCCGACTTCCCTTCTCAAAACATGAAGGCAAGAAGAGCAAGGAGCAGAGTACTTCAAGTCCTCTATGAAAACAAATTCCAGCCCAGACTACTATACCCTGCAAAACTCTCTTTCGAGTTTGATGGAGAAGTAAAATACATCCATGACAAAGAAAAACTAAAGAATTTCATGATGACAAAGCTAACCCTACACAGGCTACTGAAAGATGTTCTAGAGAGGGACCAAAATTATCAGAAATCCATGAATGAGATCAGAAGCAAACAACTAAATAGGGCAAGCAATTAAACACAGGTGAAAAAGGAGTAAATGACAACAGGTAAATAACATGTCAATTGTAAGTCAATACATCTCAATTCTAACCATTAATGTAAATGGACTCAATTCACCACTTAAGTGAAATAGACTGGCACAGTGGATTAGGAAACAAAATCCAACAATATGCTGTATACAAGAAACACATTTAACTCATAAAGACAACCATAGGCTTAAAGTCAAAGGATGAAACACAATATTACATGCCCCAGCACCTCAGAAAAAAGCAGGGATAGCAACCCTATTCTCAGACTGTCTCAACTTCACACCAACAATGATCAAGCAAAATAAAGAAGACTTTTTACTGGTTAGGGGAAAAATTCAAGAGGAAGAGGTAACACTCAAAAATATTTATGCACCAAACATGGGAGCACCCACCTATATAAGGCAAATCTTAATGGACATGAAAAATCTAATTTCCAATACCACAATCTTAACAGGAGACCTGAACACCCCATATCCCAAAAAATAGTCTACCAGACAAAAACTTAGCAAAGAAATAACAAAACTGAACCAGAGTTTGAAACAAATGGACTTGGTGGACATATACAGAGTGTTCCAACCAAACACAGCTGAATACACATTTTTCTCAGCTGGACATGGATCATTTTCTATGGACATATACTGGTCAATAGGTCATGCTTAAGTATGTGTAAGAAAACAGAAATTATCCCATGCACATTATCTGATCACAATGCAATGAAACAAAATAAATGACAAAAGAAACCAGACAAAAAACCCTAAATACATGGAAATTAAATGACATCCTAATCAGCAACCAATGGGTCACAGATGAAATTAAACAAGAAATTCAACAATATCTGCAATTCAATGAAAATTCAAGTACAACTTGTCCTAATTTATGGGATATGATGAAAGCAGTTCTCAGAGGGAAATTCATAGCTGTGAACTCACACATTAGGAAAACAGAACATGAACAAATAAATATCCTAATGCTGCTCCTTCAAGAACTAGAAAAGGAAGAGCAAACCAAACCCAGAGCACAAAGACAGGAAGAAGTCATAAAGATTAGAGCAGAAATTAATTCAATTGAGATGAAGAAAACAATTCAAAGAATTAACAAAGCAAAAAGCTGGTGTTTTGAAAGATTAAATAAAATCAATAAGACCCTAGCTAACCTCATCAAAAAGAGGAAAGAAAAAATTAAATGCAGGGAACAAGGAAAGAAAAGGGTGTAATGACCACAGACCCAGTGGAAATTCAGAAGATTATCAAGAGGTACTTTGAGAATCTTTACTCTCACAGAATAGAAGACACAGAAGGAATGGACAGATTCCTAGAAAGGTACAAATTACCACAACTGAATCGACAATATATAACCACCCTCAATAGTCCAATAACAGCCAATGAAATACGAGATGTAATTAAATACTTACTGACAAAGAAAAGTCCAGGTCCAGAAGGATTCACAGCTGAATTGTACAAGAAGTTTAGAGAAGATGTAGTTCCTATACTCCTCAAACTCTTCCATGAAATTGAAAAGGAAGCAATCCTCCCAAAATCATTCCTGAAGGCAAGTAGTATACTGATACCAAAACCAGGGAAAGATGCAACTAAGAAAGATAACTACAGGCTGATCTCCTCATGAACATAGATGCCAAAATCCTCAATAAAATACTATCAAATAGAATACAGCAAATCATCAAGATCATAAACCATGATGGGTAGGATTCATCCCCGGGATGCAAGGATGGTTCAATATTCAAAAATTTTTAAATGTAATACACTATATCAGTAGAGCAAAAACTAAAAACCACATGATCATGTCCATTGATGCAGAAAAGACTTTTGACGAGTCCAACACTCATTCATGTTCAAAGTCCTACAGAAAATTGGAATAGATGGCCTCTACTTCAATCTGGTAAAAGCCATTTATGAAAATCCAATGGCTAACATAATCCTAAATGAGGAAAAACTGAAATCTTTTACTCTTAGATCTGGTACAAGACAAGGATGTCCTCTATCAACACTCCTATTCAATATAGTTCTGGAATCATTAGCTAGAGCTATTAGGCAAGAGAAAGAAATAAAAGGAATAAGAATAGGTAAAGAAGAAATTAAATTATCATTATTTGCAGATGATATGATACTTCAATTGGAAGACCCAAAAAACTCCACCAAGAAGCTACTAGAATTAATACAGAAATTCAGTAGCATAGCAGGTTATAAAGTCAATACCCAAAAGTCAATAGCATTCCTCTACACAGACAAAAAACACACTGAGAGGGAAAATATAGAAACAATACCTTTTACAATAGCACCAAAGAAAAAGAAATACCTTGGAATTAATCTAACTAAAGAACACAAAGATCTTTTCAAGGAAAATTACAGTACTCTGAATAAAGAGATCGTAGAGGATTTCAGAAAATGGAAAAATATTCCATGCTCCTGGATAGGAAGAACCAACATTGTGAAGATGGCCATACTCCCAAATTGCTGTACTGATTTAATGCAATCCCTATCACACTACCACCAACATACCTCACAAAGGTTGAGAAATCATTCCTAAAATTTATCTGGAACCAGAAAAGACCTAGAATAGCAAAGACAATCCTAGGCAAGAAGACAAGGTAGGAGGCATTACAACTCCTGACGTGCAATTATACTACAAGGCTACTGTGATAAAATCAGCATGGTACTGGCAATAAAATAGACCTGAGGATCAATGGAATAGATTAGAAGATGCTGAAGACCCTACAAACACACTCAGCCACCTTATCTTTGATAAAGGGGCCAAACACACTCACTGGAAGAAAGATAGCCTCTTTAATAAATGGTGCTGGAAAAACTGGCTTTCTACATGCCAAAAACTAAAACTTGACCCAGGTCTATCACCATGTACTAAGATAAATTCAAAATGGATTAAAGATCTAAACATTAAAGCAGAGACACTAAATCTCCTGGAAGAAAATGTAGGAGGAACTCTTGAAGACATAGGGGTAGGCAAAGAGTTCATGAACAAAAATCAAATCGCACGGGAAATAGTTGAAAGAATTAGCAACTGGGACCTGCTCATACTGAGAAGTGTTTTCATGTCACAAGAAATTCCCAACAAAGTGAAAAGACAACCCACAAATTTGGAAAAAATCATGACAAATACGTACTTAGACAAAGGTTTGCTCTCTAGAATTTATAAAGACCTAAAAAACACTAAGGCCACAAAATTTAAAGACCCAGTCCAGAAATGAGCATGTGATATGAATACACACTTCTCAGAGGATGAAAGTAAAGAAGTGAATAAATATATGAAAATGGATGGCTCCACATCACTAGCCATCCACAAAATCCAAATTAAAACAACATTGAGATATCATCTCACCACAGAAAGAATGGCTATCATAAAGAAATCAACCGACAACAAATATTAGAGAGGCTGTGGGGAAAAGGGAACCCTTACCCACTGCTGAAGGGAATGTAGACTGGTGCAACTGTTATGGAAATCAGTGTGGAGAATCCTTAGAAAAGTCGGACAGGAAATCTCATTTAAACCAGCTATTCCTCTACTGGGAATTTTCCTGGTGGATCTGAAAACATCATGTCATAGTGATATATGTGTGCCTATTTTTATAGCAGCACAATTTGTGATACCCAAATCTTGGAAACAACCAAGATGCCCATCACCTGAAGAATGGTTGAAAAAGATGTGGGTATTTTTACACAATGGAGTATCACTCAGCTATAAAAAATGATAAACTCGAAGCCTTTATATTGAAGTGGCTGCCACTTGAAGATATACTCATAAGTGAAATAAACCAGACACACATGTGTAAATATCATATAGTTTCCCTAGTATAAGAACTCAAAAGCAGAAATATAAATAGAAAGGTATAATATAAGTCAAAGAAAGCAGGAACTCAAGGACTAACTAATTAAGAGAGGGAAAGGAGAAGAGCTAGGAAACATGACAGTGACAAGCCATACAGTTATATGTTGAAGATGGGCAAGGCAATGATCCTGAAAATCTTCAGAAGATTTTTGAATCTAGCAGTTAATTGGAAAGATTCTCACCCTGACTAACTATATATACTGATACCTGTGAACTAAGCAACTGGACTGAAGATGGTAATCTTAATAGTAGTTTTATGCTTGGAGTACCCGTCATTCTGGTCTTCTGAATACGGGCTGCTTGTCATGTCATGCCAGTTGCTGCTGTGCTGTCTCTTGGGTAGATGATTGTTCAAAAAGAAGAGGGTGGTGAATGAAGGCAAGAGACCAGAAAAGGAACATTGTGGGACTGTCCTGCTTCAAGGTTGTATATGGTTAGATTTTTGGACTTATCTGTAAACATAAGAATTGTCTCATTCTTTATGCCTATTTTTAAAATATATTCTAATTTTTAAATGTTTTTTCATCATAGTCTGTAGGGACTTAAAGTTCAACATATCGATACTTGATGAAAAATACCTGTTCCATGTTATGCTTAAAATGTTTGGTATTCAGACAGTGAGCTTAAGCTTAATAGCCTACGTTGTATGGTAATAACAATAAGCTTGTGTTCTGGAGGGTTAACAACCTACATTTGCAGACCAAAATTAGAGAAAAAGGAGGGCCACAAGGAAAGCCAAAATTTTGGCCCTAGCCTTCCAAGGTCAATTAAGACTCAGGACATATGAGAACTTGTACTGTA
>NW_004524720.1:5686856-5689525 GCF_000260255.1 Octodon degus
ATTCTCTTAATGAATAGAGGGATTTGTTCTAATGGTGTTTGTAAATAGGATATCATGTCCGCATCTTGTACAGCAATTAACCACTAGGAAGAATGCATGCAATGTGCGAATTATTGAAACTGTCCTACCAATTTGGTTTGAAACTGTCTTATTGCTGTTTGTATCTCAATAAAATTATGGGAAAATACATATTCACTTATACTTCTAGATTTAAATTACTCAATTGTTTTCATTATTCTTTTTTTCTTTGTGTTTTTGGTACCTGGTCTCACTATGCAGATTGGATTTATAGTGATCCTCTTGTTTTCAGCCTCCCCAGTGATGGGATTACAGGTGTCCACCACCACACCTGGACTCTGTCTCTGGCTCAGCACACCCCAGGGGCAGGGCAGATCCAGCATGCAGGACCCAGGATCGAACCCTGATCCTTGTCCTTACCACAATTATCTTCATTATATCCAGTTATAATTTAGCAGATGTGAATTAAAAAGTCATATTTCTAAAGATGTCTTTTCCCTCTTCAGGTCCAAACCAAGCAACCTGTCAGATACAGGAATAGCCATGAGATCTGCCAATATTTATTGAGATAATTGGCACAACTGGCAGAACTAGTAGCCACAGTGACACAGTCATCACTGTGACTTACACATAAGGAAAAAAAAACCTGAAACTAATGAGTTAGTTGTATGCTCTGCTACCTGGACCACTGTGAATCTTGTGTAGGATGCATAGTCCAAGCATGTCTTGAAAAGTCTGAAAGAACATAAAACGGATTTCAGAGAAATATCCCTTTAATACTTGATCTTCTGTTTTTTTTTAATACCAATTACTTGTTAATGTCATACTAACATCTACTCAATAGTAAGATTACCAGATCAGTCTGTAACATTAATCGAGGACATACTGTATAACGGGCATTATGTAAGAACCTATCTGTCTGTTAGGATTTCATTCAACATGTCTTGGTTTTCTTCTTTAAGTCAAACTTTACTGTGAAAACTTCCAATCTATAGAAGACTTAGAATGATAGTACAATGAGTACTCAGATACCTTCCACCTGTACCTACCAGTTATTAATGGTTTGCCACACTTGCCTTCTCTTCTTCTCTCCGTGTGCTTTATTCTTTTTTTTTTTTTTTTTTTTTTTGCCAAATCACTTGACAAAACTCAAGGGACAAGGTGGTTAGTAAAAGAACCTGAATCGTATTTTTCTAATGGAAATATTACTTTGGCACAATGGTACCCAGCTGTGCATCTGGGAGCACACTGTGTCTTCTCTGTGTTTACCCACTTGGTATGATGGAAGGCAAGGTATATGCACAGGGCGGAAGGGAAAATGGTGGGTTTTACCCACAGTAGGCACCATGTACATTTTTCTGTACATATACTATTTTTGTTACATATTTTCTTTTTATTTTTCATATAGAATTAGTCCAATTCACTACAATATTACATAAAAATCTACTTTTACAAGTTCAGAAGGAGGTTGGAAGTGAGTCATCAGGTGATGCAGCTCCCATTGATGACTTGGATCAAGGAACAATGGGATGAGGGAAAGGAGAACAGAAAGAAGGAAAAGAAGGAGATAGATAGATAGATAGATAGATAGATAGATAGATAGATAGATAGATAGATAGATATTAGCTTAGATAATTGTACTGCTGTTGTCTGCTGGTCTATGGAAAGGAGCAGTTAATGTTTAATCTTTTCACTCTTTTTTTTTGGCCAATTGTGCACACTTATATCTGATAATCTGAATAACTGATTTGAAGGTAACAATATTAAATGTAACAACTATTGTCAAATTCCTACCATTCTGTTTAGTGAAATTCTATATCATTTCTGATGTGTTTTTATTTTATTATCTTTAATAAATGAGTAAATAGAAGTTAGCAAGATCTGACAGATATAAAAATACAAAACAAAGAACTTGGTCCTGGTGAGGAAGGAAACAATAATGTAAATATTTGACTCATCTAAATACTACAAAGTTCATGTACACCTGAATGATTCAATTATAGAACTCAGTCAGAAAATATTAGGTTCTCGCCAGGGGTGAAACCTATTGGACAGAATGTGAACACTCCAATTCTGTGTTGGAAACTGCAATGGACAATATACTACAAGATGCTTTGAAACACACTAACAATGAAATACATTCTATATCAATAGTAATACTCAAAAGTACATTCAGCATATCTCACCATCTGAACTAAAAGCCTTCATAGCAGAACTTTATCATTCTAATTGTCAAAAACTAAAGAATTTATGATAAAGTGACAGGTGTGTTGATATTTTTTAGAACAATAGTGATGCTCAAGAGATTTGGTTTCTTTCAAAATTGCCTACATCTTGACAACAAAAGATCTACAACAAAGAAAAAAAAATCTGATGATTTGGCTGCTATTCATTCATTTTTTGAAAGTTTTGCTTCAAACTGTTAAGCAATTTATACACTGTCTGAATACATGAAACTGAAAAATAGCTTTCATCATTTCACAGTTGTTAAAAGTTTTGGCAATATATACCAAATAAAACCTCCAAATATGGCATTAAGATATATTCCCTTGGGGCTGGTGAGATGGCTCAGTGGTCTAAAGCCCCTACTTAGAACAAGCTTAGCAAAACACAGGGACCGCGGTTCAATCCCCCAGCACCACATGCCAGCC
>NW_004524720.1:5689835-5703492 GCF_000260255.1 Octodon degus
TTGGGGCTGGAGAGATGGCTCAGTGGTCTAAAGCACCTACTTGGAACAAGTTTGGCAAAGCACAGGGACCGCGGTTCGATCCCCCAGCACCACATGCCAGCCAGCCGCGCCCCCCTGGTGGGCTGAGCTGGACACACACACACACACACACACACACACACACACACACACACTAAATAAATGTTAAAAAAAATTAAAAAAAAAAAAAAAGTAACCCAAAGGTCACATTCGACAATTGGCTCACTAGTTGCCCATCAATATTGCAGGATGAGCCATGGCCATTGCTTGACCAATTTGCTCTCTGTGAAAGTCTGAAAGAATGTTTTCTCTCCCAGTGACTCTCCTTAGGCACACTCTACATTGTTGATCACTTTCCTCTGTGGCCCCATAATCTCCTTGATCAGAAAATTTGGGACACAACTGAGTTATAGGATGTTACATTACAAGTTGTCTTATGTCCTGAATCCTCACTCACCTTGAATGGCTAGGGTCAAAATGTTGGCTGTCCTTGCAGCCCTTCCTTTTCTCTAATTTTTGGTCTGCAAACAAGTTGTTAACCCTCCAGAAGGGAAGCTTAATGATATTATTACCCTATAACATAGGTAGTTGAGCTTAACCTCACTATCTGTCTGAATATCAAACATCTTAGGCAAAACATGGAACAGGTTATTTTCTATCAAGTATTGATATGTTAAATGTTAAATTCCTACAGAATGTGAAGAAAAAAACAAAAATAAAATTTTTTTAAAAAATTTAAATAGTAATAAACAATTACATATTTTTACATAGAAATTTAGAAATCTAACAATATACATCATTATAGTAGGACAGTCCTATGACATTTTTTTCTTTTCTCTTGTTTTCATTTATTACCCTTTTTTAAAACAAACATTTACTTGAGAGACAGTATAGCAGTAATTATTATGACATTAGAAGCAGTATGTATTTAGAAGACCAGAATGATAGGCATTCCAAGTATGGCCTTAGTATTAGCCAGTGCTATCTTCAGTGCAGTTGCTTAGTTCATAGGTATCAGCATATATGGTTAGTCAGGGTGAGAATCTTACCAATTAACTGCTAATTTCAAAACCTGCTGAAGATTCTCCATGTGGCTGACACTGACAAAGGATCTACAAACTGCGGAACATGGTTTCAGGGTAAATCCTGAGGGGATTTGACTCACCTTGTCAGATACAGAAGTCACATTTCTTGTTATATAGGTCTTGCTTTATCTTTGTCTTAACCATCCAACAGAAAAGTATAAAAATGATGTATAAAAAGTAAATCCATGTTAATATGATGAGCTGTAAAATGCTCAAGTCAACAACTTCTGATATTGCCAGTCCTATGGATAACCCACTGCTATTATGGACTACTGGACTACTGGATTATGTTGCTGAATTCACGTACCTATAATATTTAAATGGCAATGGAATATATATCTCTGACAAGACTAAACAAAAAAGGAGGATATAAATGAAGGACCATTTTGTATCTGTATATACAAAATAGTTAGGGTAGGCATACAGCTACTTTCTCTTAGTTCAATGAGAAGAACGATATGTACTAATAGTGTTTGGACAGGATATCATGTCTGCATCTTGTACTATGAATAACCACTACAAAGACAACAATATGCAATGTATTAATTATTGTAATTGTCCTACTAACCTGTTTTGAAACTGTCTCTTCACTGTTTGTTTCTCAATAAAATTAATAAAAAAAATTATAGGAACAGTAGTTCACAGGAACTGGTCACAAGAACAAAGCCAAGATTCAAGAAAAAAAATGCTAGAAATTCATAACAGAGACATGCATAGAAATGCTTCCTTGGATCAACCTACTATTTGGAAAAGAAAAACAAAGCAGTACTGATACTGTCAACATTGCATCACGACAAAGCTCAACAATAAGGAGGTTAAAGCAGAAAGATCACTGTGAGTTCCAGGCTAGCCGGGATTTCCCGGTGAGTTTAAGACCCACCTGAAATACAGAATGAGAGCTTATCTCAAAAAGGAGAACAAACAAACAGACATTACACCGTAATGCCAAGATTCATAGTGAAACTTGGTGTGGTGCTGCACACCTAAAACCCAGCACTCCGAAGGATCCTGAGAGTTCAAGGTCACCCGGTATGTTCAAAACTATCCTGGACTATGTAGAGAGATTCTGACTCAAGAAAACAAACAACAGTAAAAGACTTACAGTGAATCTTCAACACAAATGAAGTCAGAAATGATCACAATTTACAACAAAATGAAAGGCAGAGTAGATGTTTGTGAGTTATGCAGCAACTTTGATGTCACTCAAAACCCAAAGTGTTGACCATGTTTGTGTTTTACTGGATGCTAAACATGTCAGACATAAATAGTTATGTAGCTTACAAAGAAAATAACAAGTACAAAATATCACAGAGAAATTTTCTTATATGGTTAGAACTGGAATTGATAAATGATCAATTGCAACAGAGGAAGAAGAGTATACATCTACCAGAAGACCTGCATTAAAGAACTCTGGGGACAGGTGAAATCTCACAAGAATCTTTCTATAAAACAGGGAGACCAGAAAGATGTCAAGCATATCCTACCCCAAGAAGTGAGGAAAACAAAACACACGTGCTGTCAGTGTGAGTCATGCGTGTATAGACAACATGCTATCGTCCCGGGTGAAAACTGTGTGGTAGAGTTTGTGTTTTCATTGTAGTTCACATAAGAATTTATTTCTGAAGTTGTTTTTTAGATTTAGTAAGCAAACAGTTGACATAGAAAGATGTTGTTTATTCTACACACTCATTGTGTATTTGATATTTTATTTTATCAGTGTTTCATTTTCCTGCTATGTGCACATTATATAATACAACAGGCAGCTTTGGCTAAAGAGAAGATAAAGTGCGAAAAGTACAGCCTGCCCAACAGGAAAGGAAAGTTGAACTTGCACATCCCCAGTGTGAGAGGGTCTTAAATGGAACATGCTATGGTCATGTGTGAAAACTGTCCTAGGTGGGATAATGAAAGCAAAAATTACTTCTGTAGTGGAATTTTGTTTGTATTTCCATTGTTGTTCACATAGGAATTTATTTCTTCTGTTTTTTTTAGATTTGTTTTGTTTTATTCTGTTGATTTTTTGAGACAAAGTCTCACTGTGTAGTTCAGGCTGTGCCTGAACTCACTATGTAGCTCAGGCTGGCCCAAACTTGTGGCAATTCTCCTGCCTCAGCCTCCCAAGTGCTGGGATTACAGGCATGCACCACCATGCCTGACTATTTTTTAGATCTTGTAGGTAGGTAGACAGTTGATGTTGGAAATGTTCTTTATTCTACACATTCGTTACATAATCAAGCTTTAATATTTTATTGATCTTTTGTTTTCCCATTAAGTATACATTGTTTAATATGAAAAAATTCATAAAACTAAAATTCATAATTCATCAATAGAAATACTCCCTAAAAATAAACATGACCATTATTCGCCCCCATAATGACTTTTCAAAATATTTACCATGATGGCCCTATTAAGTTACAGATATCATGTCATTGTACTGATAAATACTTCAGCCTTTATCTCCTGAGAAGAAGGATATCCAGCATACATATTACCATCATCACACTCAAGGATAGTGGTATGATGCTATCACTTACTATATAGTCTACAACTCTATTTCTTCAATTACTCTACAAATGGCCTTTTTGTCATTCAAAGATCTCATAATATATTTAAATTGTCACAGTTCCCTTACTCTGGGAAACGCCCCCTGCTTGCCATTTCATAACTCTCAAGAGCTGGAATTTTGAAGAACTCAAACAGCTATCTAATAAAATGTTCCACAGTCAGAATTTCTCAGCTCATGATTAAGTTCAGGTCCAACATTTTTGGAAAAGTGATACTTAGTTGATGTTTTATCCTTCACATTGACTGGGACACATTGGACAGGCTCTATATGCACTCTTCTGGCTATGCTGGTAGGGACAAATTCCTTGTTTCTTTTTTCAGGCTAAATGTCAACTCAAAGCAAAGCCACTAGGTCTATGCATTCCTATAAACTCACAGAATATGCTATTATCATAGAGATGCCTCAGATCAAAGCCACAGTGAAGCCAAAGCATGAGGATACTGGAAGAAGGGTTCTCCATGTTCTTCTGAATGGTAACATCACCCAAGGGGTCTTGGCCTTCCATGCAATATGTGATTACAACAGCAACCTGGAGTGGGTTGAGCTGACCCGGGGAAATGGGCAACACTCTTCATCTGGTGGGCAGTCAAGAGACAGAGACAGAGAGAGAGAGAGAGAGAGAGAGAGAGAGAGAGAGAGAGAGAGAGAGAGAGGATACAAGGTCATGGTCCACTATCAGGCACTGGATGAGCCCAGAAGGAAAGAGGAGAGGAATCATGCTGACCCAACCAAGAGGAATCAGTGGATGTGATACCACTATCCCTATTCCACCACCACACCATGGTCAGCCTGGGTTTGGTCATAATCCTTGGTCTTTAATACTGTCAGGGAAATGTTCATAGATGGCGTCTGGGCATCAATTTAAAAAAATCTCATTGTGGCATTAAAAGGATTTTATTGTTCATTTGTCAGCTATTTAAATGTCAAGAGATACATACTATTACTGGCTCTAATCCAATTACATAAATCTGAGCCAGGAAAGCCAAAACTCAGCATTATAGTCAACAACTGGGACAAATTGGACTGAGTGCAACACTCACATCAATGTAGTTAGTTCATAAAGAGGTGGAGAGAGCCAGAGCCAAAATCAAGGTGGGAGAATGGAATAATTCTAAATTAGAATTAGACTCCATGTATTTATGGACTAAAGCTCAGATTTAGACCCTGCCAAAGAACAATCAGGCGTGTGTCCCTCAGGATATGCTGAACAATTCAAGCAAGAGGTCAGGAATGTTTCCTGGGAAGACACATGAATGCCTGCAAATCAGGATGTCTGGCTTACCCTGTCCAGTGAAGTGCAACCACTCTGTGTGTGCCAGCCCTACAGCCTCCATGTGCAATTAAAAAGCCCTTCCCATTGAATTAAGTAAGTTACATTAACTTCTGTTCTAGCCTTGGTGACTGTTAGGTCTACAGAAAACAGAAGCAACTGGAATGCAAAATTCATGGTAGAGAAAAATATGGCCCTACATCAGAACTTGTGATGTGTTCACCTGCTTGGCCCTGCACAGCCCTTCCTAGCAAGACTAACTAGGACTTTTGGGAGTCAAAAAGTGCTACAGCATGGAAAAAGTCTACCAGGCTATGGTTGTTATGTGATTGCTGCTTTATTAAAATTTTATGCTAAACCTTTGTATGTGCTTTCTCTCTCCTGATTTGCCCCCAATAAAATTATACTTAAAGTCAAGATCCAAATCAAAATGTTATTTTGTTTCTATACTCCAAAAATGATGGAGCAAACTGTTAAAATAAAGTATTACCACAGCCCAAAGTTCCCTTACTACCCTTTGACACATGGCTAAGGATGTGTGCCTGAGGAAGAATGAAACCAAAATCAGCTCAAAATGAAGCAAGGCCCAAGAGTAACCACTGAAACTATGAAACCAGTAAAGGAATACATCGGGAAATGCTTCAGGATATTGGTTTGGACAACGATGTATTGGAAAAGATCCTAAAAGCATCAACTACAAGTATAAAAATAGGCAAATCAGATTTCATCAAACTAAGAAGCTCCCCACCTCAAAAAAATAACGTGTGGACTGAAGAGACAGCACACATCATGGGTCAGATCATTGCAAATTATTCACAATCAAAGGCTAAATATGCAGAATCTATAAGAAATTCAAACAACTCAACAAACAAATAACAACATTAATCAAATTTTAAAATGAGCAAATTATCTGAATAGATGTCTTTCATAAGATAAACAAATATATGCTTCAATAAGCATATAAGAATGTTCAACATCACTAATCAGAAAAATGTAAATCAAAACCACGATGAGGTTTCATCTCAGCCCAGTTATAAAAACTATATAATGTCCTGACAAGGATGTGGAGAAAAGATAATAAGGGTACACTTTTGGTAGGAATGTGAATTAGTGTAGTCATTATGGAAAACAGTACGGAGATTCTTAAAAAACCTAAAATAGGACTATTAGAAGACCCAGCCACTGCATACTGAGCACTTCACAAATGAAATGAAATCAGTATGTGGAAGAGACTCGTGCAGTCCATGTTCATGGCAGCACTACACACAATCGATGAGTCATGGATTAACCTAGTTGTCTATCAGCAGATGAATGACTAAACAATATCCCACTCCCTAAAAAAACAAGAATGATTCTTGTCATTTGTGGCACTGTGGACGGAACCAAAAGGCATTAGAATAAGTGAAATAAGCCAAGTACAGGAAGACAAATGCCACATATTTTCTCTCATATATGAAAGATAAATATGTTAATGTTGTAGGATTGGAGAGCAGCATCTTAGCCATTGGAACAGTAGGAGAGAGAATAGGGAGGCTGGATAATAGGTACTAAATAGTGTTTGTCGCATATGAGGGATAAGTTCACAGTAGGGTGACTATCATTTATATCAACTTATATATTTCAGAATTACTAGAAGAGGACTTCAAAGAATCCTAACACAAAGAAATAATAAATATTTCAGGAGATGAAAATTGTCATCACCCTGATGTGACCACGAGACATTGAATATATATGAAATATTGTCACACTTCACCTATAAATATGTACAACTCTTAAGTGTCCATTTAGACTACATAGATATATATCACTATTTGATTCTTTAGAACTTATTTTAGTGGATGGTAGTATTAGAAGATCTAATCTTTTCCCCAAGTAAAGAAACAGCTTTTCCAACATCATTTCTACCTCATTAATTTGAATGTCACCTTTATCAAAATTAAATTCCACTCTGTCCTAAGAAAACTTCTCTGTAATTGAATTTGACAGGTGAACTTACAAAATCTAATGATGACAAATGTCCACATATAAGGAAAGCTCCAGCTACCCTGAGAAGACTAGAAAAGTGGGGGTCACCAGTCAGGGCCACCCAGAAAACAGAAACAGGACATTTTGAACAGAGGAGATTTAATGCTGTGACTTGATTACAAAATTATTATAAAAGTTGAAGAACAGAAAATGGCAGGTAAATTAACCCAGAAAATAGTCATTTAAGGAAGCTTGTAGGAATGGCAGAGGCCAAGCTACCGGCCCTGTCACCCCCTAACAAGACTTCAGGCTTGTTAACAAAAAGTGTCTTAGAAGAATGTCAGCTCTGCTGCTTATTGATAAGCACTCAAACCAGTAGGGTGACCTTCGTGCCAATGTCCACTGTCATCTTGAGCCATTTCTCCTAGTTCAGTAAGCATGAAGAATATGACAAAATGAAGAACGAGAGAACAGTGTAGTCAGTTTGGCATGACATAAAGTCACTCTGAGGAAAAGCAAGACACTACAGAAGGCAGCTGGTTAAAACCCTTGCCTTTTCATTAAGAAGGTATGCAGCACATATTCAAGGTACTAAGTTACAGAACAGTAACATTTTTAATTGGATAACTCTATAATCTTAGCCTTTTCACAAACTACTTCATTTAATCTTAACAAATTAGAAGTCCTGGAAGGCAAGATGGCTGGGGAAAAAGGACATGAGGGAAAACACTCAAAGTTCATTCCAGGGACCAGAGGGGCAAAGGAGGTGACAAAAACAAAAAAAGAGTCAGAATAAATGGAGATCATAGATCCTACCAGTTTTGCCATAGAAAAGGCAGACAATAGAATGATGAGACTGGTTCTTTTTTTTCTGTTTTGTTACAGAAACCTCCTCACAGCTGGAGGAAATAATAACATTCACATTTTTATATTTTGAAGAGTGAGATTTAAATCATCTCCCTCTGTCTTTGCCTCTCCTTCTCAAATATTCTCTCTTTATTTCCCCAATGCAACAACCTCCCAGAAAGCCAGGACAGATGACCTGTTAGAGCCAACCACACACCATGATTTTGTTTTCTCTTTTGACTTTTTACAGGCAAAGAGAATCTATCAGAAAATTTAGCTATCAAAACAAGTCAAACCTCCACACAATAAATATTCATTCTGATGATAACCATTATTTGATTCCTTTCAACATTTTGAAGTTCTCAGTCTTCTTATGAATATATCACACGAAGGGACACAGATCTCACCACAGCACTCAGTGTAGCCGATCATCCCAACAGCACTGTCATTGCTGAGGAAACAGAAGTTTAAAGCTAAAAGAAAGCCTTCTGGAGTTTTTTTCTTGCTGGTTTTGACGATGGCTTGAGGACCTGAGGGAAGTTAGCCTCCACATAGCCAGGGCCCAAGTATGAGCTGCTCCTGTGGCCATCAGATAGCCACAGCCTCGGGGGGCTCATGCATGAACGGGACACGTTTTCTAATCTCCAGGGACTAGGCGTCTGGTCATCCACTTTCCAGCCTAGTGGCTGCTGTACTGCAGCAGGAGCATGCTCACTCAGATGTCTTTCCTTCTACAGCCACATCCCTTCACTGAAATTCACTTTTCCTCCTTGCCTTTGTTTATGGCAGACAACGAAGCCTGAAGCAAAGCCATTGTTCTTGTTGGGCAATTCTTTCCAAACACAGCAGTGAGTTGGCCCCTGTTTGGTGCTTGTGACATATAGCTATTTCTCTACACATGCCCTCTTACCTAGCCTCAAGTGTTAAACTTTTCCATAAGGTGTGTCAGAGCTCTGACTGTCCAACTCTATCTTTTGGTAAGACTTTTTTTAAAAATAATTCATCTCTCAATTTATGCAATACACCAAATATGAGAAGAACAGTTGTGGGCTAACAGAGGCTGGGAAAGAGAAATCCTATTACACCTGCCCCCTTATTGTCTGGAATCCATCAGCCTCATATCAATAGCAGTCATGTTGGTTGGTGACACTGTAAAAGCCCTGGTCATAATCAAAGCAAAAACCCAAGCTGTGGGAGGCAGAAAAGAATGGAAGCCAGTGTTCCTGAATTCTAATTCACACCTAGGGATTCACTCCAAAGTTCCTGAAGCCCACATTCTCTGTGTCATTCAATGAGGCTGTTAGCTCAAGAATCCATTTCAGGGCCAGTGAGTTGCCTCAGTGGACTAAGCACCTGCTTAGGCAAGCGCAGAGTCCGGGGTTTGATCCCTGCCACCACATGCCACACCAGCCCCACCCCGGAGTATGATGAACCAGCCACCAAGTGCAGGCATGGTGGCGTGCACCTGTAATCCCAGTGCTGGGGAGGCTGAAAACAGGAGAATCACTATGAGTTCCAGCTGCATAATGAGACCCCACACAAAACTTTAAAAAAAAAAAAAGAATCCATTTCAAAAGTCACCTTTCCAATAAAACCTTGGCTAGTGGCTCTAAGTCAGAGTTCCCACTCCCACCTGAAATTTTGGCAGCTAGGATCCTCACCTGCTCAGTAAGGATGAAGTCTGTGGCATCACACAGTGCCATTTGTATCAACACATGCAGCCCCACACCCTGATTATAAACACTGGGAGGACACAGCTGCCTCCTGTGTACTGACTGTGGGTGCTGCTAGTAATACTTTATTGCACACTGACCTAGTGTGCCTGAGAGTTCCCTTGAAGCTCCAGGCATGAATATTATACATCACTTACCAGACCCTAACTTTTCAGAGGTCAGGAGTATTTCCCTACATGCCTTGGTGTGCTAGTTGGTACATTGTGTCAACTTGGCTGAATCAGCTCCTGCAGTTCTTGGCTTGGGGGCCTACCCCTGCAGGTGGGCAGGGCCCAGGAACTGAGAAGGGCTTCCTGCCGCCCTGCCCCACTTCTGTGGAGAATTTCTAGTCTTTGAAGGAGCTTGATCTTCGCAGCTGCACCACTTTGGAGGAGCGCTGATCTTTGCAGTGGAGCACCTGTCTTCACAATCAGCATAGAAGGAAGAGAGAGGCTTGGTGAATGCTGCACCTTCTGCTCCTCCTCTGCTCCTCATTGTTTTCTGCCCCATGAACTGCTGTTGTTTGCCTGGGAGCCAATAGAACATGGACTGAACCCTCCAGTAACTGTGAGCCTTTCCTTCCTTTATTTTGAGTGTGGGTATTTGTCCCAGCAACAAGTAAAAAAGTAACTAAGACCCTTGATAATACTCAAAGTGCTTCAGACATAATCAAGGATACTGCTTAACTGACTCATACAGCTACCTTATTCCTTCTCTGAGTTTTAGTTGTCCCAAGGATCTCCTGGTTCACAGTAGAACAGGACTTGAGCAACCTTGGTCATTCTGACATCTTACGTTGGATGTAGAGGACCTAAGATGTGTAAATCAAGCACACTCTTCTCAAAACCACTTATCACCACCTGACACAGAGGCTGAAAAGTCGAGACAAGCTATTACTTCTGTATCTGAACCCAGCATCTCATTGAAAAGCCTATGCCCTTTCTACTCTATTAGCATTTTGAGCCAATGAAAAAACATAAATCTACTAGTCTTAACCAGTACTGGGAAGGATACAAATATTTGAAATGAATAACTTCAGACTTCAAGTATGAATACTGTGAAATCAATTCCCCTAATTACATATAGAATAAATCATTTTCTCCTCAGTAAGAAAACTAATTAGTGAGCAAAACATAGGCAGATTACCATCGCCCCTCAGTAGAAGTTTATTTATAATTATCAGGGTACCATAGAATGTTGTTTTCAAAAGGAACATACTCTAATTTCACCCATTCCTGGTCTTGTTCTAGGTAACAGTTGCCACACTGAAAATCAAACTTCCCTGAAGAAGAACAATCAGAAGCCCAGGTACCAGTCAATAATCCAGAAGCAATAAGCTATCAAGTTGTTCTCATGTTCTCTCTCCACAGCAATTCTTTACTGGGCAAGGGATCCCTGGGAGAAGTTTCCATCACTTCCACCAAAGAATGGTTTGATTCAGATCCAACCATTCAGCAGATCCAGAGAGGGAGAGCTGGAGGCAGCCTACAGACCTCTCACAACAAAGGCCATATTTTTAAGGGTTTTACTTCTATCAGTGACTAGCTAGTCTCTAAATAAAGTCATGGCAACCCTCTGAAGTGCCACCTTTAATTTGAGTGACACATATTTCATCTCCCCCTGTGCTGCCCTGGGCTCCTGGCTTTGTCAGTGAACACTACATTTAGCTATCCCCCATTTTACAACATGGTTTCTTACTTGGATACATCCAGGAGCAAGTATAATATGAGTAGGCCTTTTAGTAGCAGCTGTTTCTTCAGCTTTGTTTCTAAGGCTCTATCTACTCTTGTCTCCTCTATGGTTCATCCCAAATGTGAGGCTTATACGAGACCAGGGGTGCTATACAAATGATTTTAAGTTTAAAAAAATGAAAAACTTGCTTTTCAAGGTAAGAATTAAAACCTATTCATGATTTTTAAAAAGCTGAAGAAAATGGGTATAGAAAATCTTATCTCAATCTGATAGTGGCTAACCTTGAGGTAAATGGGGAAAACTTAAAAGCTTCCCTTCTCAAATCAGGTACAAAACAGGATGTCCATTATCACTACATACAATTCTCCAAACATTAGCCAGAAAACAAAGAAATAAAAGGGAAATATATAGGAAAGGAAGAAGTCAGGTTATCATTATTTGCAGACGGCATTATCCTCCACCAAAGGACTTGTAAAATGACCAAATTTAGTAGCATAGCAGGATATGAAGTCAAGACACAAACACAACTTTCCTGCATCCAATAATAAGCTTAGTGAGAAAGAAATTAGGGAAAAAATTCACAATATCTTCAAGAAAAGTAAGTTAGGGATTAACCTAATAAAGGAAGTGAACATTTATAATTTTACAACTAAAACTATACTACTCTGAAAAAGTACTTCAAAAAATGACATTAAATAATAAAATGATGGGGCTGGGGAGATGGCTCAGTGGAATAAGCGCTTCCCTGGCAAGTTCAAGGGCCTGAGTTCAATCCTGGTTCCACCAAAAAAATAAAAAAAATAAAGTAAAATGAGGGGCCAGGGAGATGGCTCAGTAGAATAAGCACTGCCCTGGCAAGTGCAAGGGTCTGAGTTCAATCCCTGGTTCCACCAAAATATAAATAAATGACTAAATAAGTAAATAAAATGAAATGATATACCCTGTTACTGGATAGTCAGAACCAATATCGTCAAAATGGCCATACTTTGAATGCTGAGTTACAGATATAATGAAATTCCAGATAAAGTATCAATATTCTCAGAGAGCTAGAGAAAGGAGAAGAGACCCAGAATAGCAAAATTAGCAAAAACAATGAAGTATAGCAAATTGAAGGCAGGGGAAATCATAATTCCAGAATTCAAGTTCTACAACAAAACTACAATGGTTAAAACAAATATTGAAGAAAAAATAACATGTGACTGAATGAAACAGAACAGAGAATGTAGAAACAGCTTCAGACACATTCGGGCACCTGATCTTTGACAAAGGAGTGAGAAATATGGCCTCTTTAACAAATTGTGCTGGAAAATCTGGCTACTCATACACAGAGGATTGTGTCTAGATTCACATCTCTCATCATGTACTAAACTAAAATCAAAGCCAATCAAATATCTAAATATTAAAAGAGAAACAATCTGCTGGAAGCTGAAATATGTAAAATTCCTAAAGACATAGGTGTACGAAAGGGTTTTCTAAACAGAAGCAAAATTGTGCAAGAAATAATAACAAGATTCAACAAATAGGATTATATCAAACTAAATACTTCTGCATGGCAAAAGAAACAACCAAGTGAAGAAACAACCTACAGAATGGAAAAGGAAATTTACCAGCTGCTCCTGATAGCGGAATACATCTAGAATCTATAAAGAACTCACAAACCTTAGACCTCCCAAAATGAAAGACCCAATCAAAAAATAGGCAACTGATATGAACAGATAATTCTCAGAAGTACAAATAGCCAATAAATACATGAAAAAATATTTCACCTCATTTGTCACTAGAGAAATACAAATTCAATAATACTGAAATTCCATTTTGCTCCAGAAGGAATTCTGTCATCAAGAAATCAACTAATAAGACCTTGAGAGGTGCAGATTCACACTCTTGGAAGGGACCATGGTGCGGCCTGCAAGAAATAAGAAACCAGTCAACTACTCACAAGTTGAGGATTCTGATAACGATGATGATTTTATTCCTGCAACTGTACCTTTAAACAAGAAATCTAGAACAACAACAAAAGAGTTAAAGCAAGACAAACCAAAACCTGCTTTGAAGACTGTCCAGAAAGAAGATATCCTACTACAAGAGAAAACCCGTAAAAAAAGAGTGGCCTTAGATGACGAGATCTTCCAGAAAGGCATAGAAGGTGCTCTAGCTTTACCAGTGAAGGAACATCCACCAGTCACCAGTGATGTGCAGAAGTCGCAGGAAGATGCTTTCAGCAGGCAGTGATGACAGCAGTGCCAGTGACACCAGGCCAGGGGAGATGGCTGGTGAAGATTCTGAAAATGATTCTGATTGTGATGAAAGTGAAGATAATGAGGAAGAAATTGCTATGAGAAAAAGTATAGTAAAAGAAAATTAAAAGAAAGAAGTGAAGGTAAAATCCCCAGTAGAAAAGAAAGAGAAGCCGAGGAGATAGCTCAGTGGAATAAGCCGTTGGCCTGGCAAGCAGAATGACCTGAATTCAATCAATCCCCGGTTCTGCAAAAAAAAAAAAAAA
>NW_004524720.1:5704022-5706058 GCF_000260255.1 Octodon degus
TGCAAGTGAGTCTATAGTTGATTTGTATTTACAGTTGAGGAGCGATTGCAATATAGAGGAGTCCTTTAACATGTCATAGAAATGATCTTTAAGATTGTGATCCTATGAAAATCTCGTCAGGACTTTGGGAGACGTTTGTTGGTAAATTCTCTTCTCTTGCCACTCCTTCTAAAGAGCATACTTTTTTCTTATGTCATACCTCACTGTCATTAGTCAGTGGCAGTTTACTGTGGAGGAAGCCATGTTGTATATTGGTGTGATGTTCCTTCCTAGCTCTGTCTAGTTCATGACCATTGTCATGATTTTCCGGAGACATTTCTGAAATCCTATAAGTTATTTAAGCTACATTGTCAATTTTATTGCAAGGATGTTTTGTTTTTGTCCAAATCTTACAGAAGTAACTGGGGCTATTTTACATATTAAAATTGTTACTCTACTATGGAATGTATCCCTTATTTGGAAATAGATGCTTATTATATAGCAAGTAGAATTTAATGATATTTTACAAATTCTTCACTGTCACAAATCTTAAACAAAAGAAAGTTCCAAAATGCTCTTCTTGGATACTATTGCATCCACCTATCTCTATCTACAGTTTATCGTAAGAGTGATACAAAGAATATTAGGATTTTTTTTGGCACAACCAAAGGGGAGCAATTTATTTCTTAAAATGGTCACTTTATCTTAGTTCAATGTGAAGATTTGTACAATAGTGTTTAGAGAAGATATCATGTCTGCATCTTGTACTCTGAATAACTACTACAAAGACATATGCAATGTATTAATTATTGTAACTGTCCTACTAACCTGTTCTGAAACTATCTCATTGCTATTTCTTTCTCATTAAAATTAATATAAAAAATAAATAAAATATGTTGTTTTAAGTCCTTCCAAACAATGATCATTTTACATTAAGCCAGCACTTTAAGGACTGGCTGTAAATACATAGTTATCTCTGTTATAATAGTAAATGACACAGGTTTTTAGGAAACTTCAACTTATTATGAATAGAAATAGTAATGAATATATTTATAATGAGAATCTCAAACTGATCTTGATTATTTGTTAGTAAAAAAAAATTATAGTTGTTAACCTTAAAAAGTATATAATACTTCACCTCAGTTCCTGTTTTCTGGAAAAATCTGTGTTAACATAAAATCAGTACTTTTGAATTGTGATTAAATGAGAACTTACCTATTGGGAAAAAAAAGAAATCAAGTAATAGCAAATATTGGTAAGGTTGTAGGGAAAAAGAAATCCTTCTACACTGTTGGTGAGAATACAAACTAGTACAACAACTATGGAAATCAATATGAAGATTCCTAAATATGAAGATTCCTAAAGTAATAATAATAATCTCATTTAGCCCAGCTACTGCCCTTGTAGGTATAGTCCCAAAGGAGATGAGGACATAATGATGCAGTGATGTATATATATAGCCATGCTTACACAGTTCACAGTTGCTACATCTTGGAGGCAGCCTACATGTTCATTAACAAATACATGAATAAATAAAATGCAGTATTTGTACATAATGCAATACTATTCTGCCACAAAGAAGAATAAACTGTAGGAAAATGGGTGGACCTTGAGACAATAATATTAAATAAAATAAATCAGACACGGGAGCTTAAGTATCACATGGTTACTCTTATATGAGCTCAAAATATAAAGAGCAAAATAAAAGATAATAGGAAAATAGATCTTTCTAACATGAGAAAGAGAACCAAGAGACAGAAGGACAGAAAGAGGAAAGGAAAATAGATTTTAAAAACTTATGATGTATTCTGTGCATATGTAAAAACCCCCATGAGGACGTGGCAATTATGCACTACAAACATGTACTAATAAAATATAAAAGTTGAAAATAATAAGCAAGAATTTTGAATTCAGATACCACTAAGTTTTTTGTGCCTGTTCCTTTGTTCAAGCCAGAATTCTCAAAGTATATGGTCCTCAGTCTTCCTGTTTAAAAAAAGAACCATAGCCACAAGGAAAGCCAACATTTTGTCCCTAGCCTTCCAAGGTCAATTAAG
>NW_004524720.1:5706793-5707845 GCF_000260255.1 Octodon degus
ACTGTCTCATTGCTATTTGTTTCTCAATAAAATTATGGGAAAAAATCAAATAAAATTAAATAAAATTAAAAAAAACATAAATAAATATTAAAGGGAACCCTAAAAGACCTCACTTACACACTCTGCATGCATCCAGCCTTGTTCTCAGAGCCTCACAGGTGTTCTTTTCTTTTGTTCCCAGTGACTCTAACAATACATGAAACCACATACTTCCATAACTGCCTATTTCCCAAAAGCAGTGGCTGAGCACTGGGCCATGCATTGCTTGTCCACACTCATATCACTTGTCCACACTCACATCGTTTGCCTAGATGTGAGGACACAGACACTGCTGCCCCTCCCTCTCCATCAGGCCATCTCCCTCCCATCCACAGCCAAACATCACGGTTACTTCCCAGGTCCCAGTGCACCTTCTGGAGTAATAATGGACAACTTTCTCACAGTAAAGAAATGGATTTTGTTAGGCCAGTGTCCTTCTCTACCCAAACAAATCCTAGTTGTGATGCTGTACAACTTTCAAAGTCTATCCCTTGACTTTCCCTCATGTCTTTTTTTTTTTTTTTTTTTTTTTGAAAATCAGGAAGTGTTAACTCATATAAACATCACAGAAGCACAAAAGTGCTAGAGAGTCCTGTGTTCTCTGGAAGCTGTGTAACTTAGAAGTCTTCAGGTTGTAGGAAATAGAGACTAGCCCCAAGGAATGTCCAAACAAAAGGGACGTCACTTCATGTGTACCTGGGGAGGAGCCCAAGGCCCCCACCTGCCATCAAGCATAGCGGGTTACTTTGGACACAGAATTTTTAAAGTGTAGTCTCCCAATTTGTTCTGGGTTCTTCTGCGTTAACTTGATCCTTGTGGCACACTTAGCAGAAGTCCTTGGCTTAAAGCTGACAGTTACAGAGACCAGATTATGCCATGTTTGTACAGTGTTAACAACAACCATGAGAGGGTCTGATGGCCAGTCTAGACCCACAGCCACTCCTGAGCCTACTTTGTACAGTTCTGATGAACAAAAAATTGTATTTGGCTAAGCCAGTGTGTTGAGAGGGCAC
>NW_004524720.1:5723416-5733640 GCF_000260255.1 Octodon degus
GATGGGGAAAGAGCCCAGTGACATAAGCTCCTTCCTGGCAAGCACAAGGTCCTAAGTTCAATCCCTGGTACCACAAAGAAAAAAGAATAGATATTTATCCACAGTATATGAATATATGAAAAATGCTCAATAATATTAGTCATCAAGTAAATGTACATTAAAATGACAAGTAATTCTACCACACATCCAGTAGAATGACATTATTAAAAAGATAGATAATGCCAAACATTGAAACTAAAACTCAGGGGCTGGGGAGATAGCTCAGTAGAATAAGAGCTTCCTTGGCAAGCACAAAGGCCTGAGTTCAATCCCTGGTTCCACAAAGAAAAAAAGAAACTAAAACTCTTAGCCATTGCTAATAGAAATGCAAAATAACAGTTACACTTAAAAAAAAAAACTATGATAATTCTGGGTGTGGTCAGCATCAACCAGCAACCCTGTATTCTGGATGGAATATAAAGCAAAAAGGAGGTTCCCTGCTTGCTGCTTCCCACTGCCCCTACCTGGAATGTTTCCCCTCTGCCGTGTCACCTTGCCTTGGAGCCCACTGACTACAGACCAAAACCTCTACAACTGTGAGTTAAAATAAGCTTTTACTCAATAAGTGGGTGTCAGCTATCTTATCCCACCAACAAGGAGCTAAGACAATTAGGAATAATATCACAGGTGCAATAGAAATAGATAAAAGAAGTATAAATATAAGTACACAAAGAAAGAATACTAGTAAAACACCAGAGTATTCACAGTAAAGCATATAAATCAGTTTAACTACTAGAGAAGAGTTGTGAGAAATAGTCCTTTGAACATATATAAGAAATCACATAATTTAAAGGTATCAAATTAAAGTCATTAGGGAAAAAGACAAGTTAAAATACATTCTACAATAGGGTAAATGTAGTACCCTCAGTCTATGTACATCCTATTCACAAAATTCTCTCTATAAATGGAATGGGCTCAATTCTGAAATACTGGAAAATTTCATGGGCAAATGCCACACAACAAATTATTTATTTATTTATTTATTTATTTATTTATTTATTTTTGACAACTCATACAGAATTTTACTTAACAAAGTAATATGAATTTCACCGTATTTGTTGTAATACATGGTATTGTCTTACAACCAGTTATTCATATTACCAGATATATACACATAAAATTGGAAGAAGAAAAAACTGGAGCAATGTATAAGAAATTAAGAAAAGAAAAAGTACAAACAATTGCAAAAAAGGAGACGAAGCTAATTAGAGCATTGACTGCTTCTTTCCATTTCCATTTTTTTCTTTTTTTTTTATTTTTATTTATTTATTTATTTTGTCCTGTCAGAGGTGAATATTCTATTGACATATAAATACTATAAGTGTTTAAATTCAACTAAACATCTAATACTGTCTAGCAGTCTATAATATTAGTGGGTTATCCTCAGAAGTTATTGACTTGAGCCTTTTACAGCTCATTTCATTAATATGGCTTTACTTTATATACCTCATTTTTATACTTTCTGCTGGATCGTTAAGACCAAGATATAGCAAGACCTATATACCCAGAATTATAACTTTTGTATCTGATAAGGTCAGCCAAGTACTCTCAGGATTTATCCTGTAGCCCTGTACCACCTTTTGTATATCCTTTTGTCCGTGTCTGACATGAGGATGAGTCACGGCCATTGCTTGACCAATTTGCTCTCTGTGAAAGCTTGAGAAAATGTTTTTTCTCTCCATGTGACTCTCCCCAGGCTCATTTTAGATCCTCGAACACATTTCTCTGCACACAACAAATTCTATGGGAGAAACTCATTTAGAACTACAAATTCAACCAATACTAAACCAACTTATACCAATTAGACTGGAATCCGTGGCCTATTGTCACATGTAACCTTGGAATTCACAGTGCATCTTGAACTAAATTAAAATTTTCCAAACTATTGCTTTTGAATGAGCATCAATTCTTTGTGTCTAGTTATAACTCATATAAACAAAAATCTATTAAAACCACCAGATGCAAGAAGTCATGTTAGTAGTTCATTCATTACCATAATTAGCAACAAACTGAGTAGCCTAAACTGGAGTCGTCTCATCCCTGAGAAGCAAGGCAGCTTTCAGCTCCACTGTGGCTCTCTTTCACCCTGTCCTTCTAGCCTGCTGGGAAGGAAATAGCTCCATGCTGCACGTCACCTTCAGCACTGCACAAATCACCTGGGCAGAGAGCAAACATTTCCGACCCCAATAGTTAGCAGTTACTGCATTTCTTCTATCAGCCTACTGTTTGCTGAAATGATCCATGATGACCCATGAGTGAGACACGTTTTTATCCTCTTAAGTCTCAGTCTGGTGTTGAGAACTGGTCCCCATGTGCATTCTCAGATGTGAGCAGGAAAAACAGTGACCTGGGAAGCTTTCTGGGGCAGGGAGAAGGAAATGGAAAAGTGCAATGGATCTGACAGATAACAAGATAGCAATGAAGACATCCAAGGGGCAGAAAACTATTTGAACACAGGCAGAGAGGAAAGGAAGTAGAAAGCATGGGAAAAAGTGGGCCTTAGGGTGCAGGTGTGAACCAGGTAATTGAAGGGGAAAGCCTAGAAAGTAGAGTAATCTGAACAACAAGCAGAAAAGATGGGTTTGAGTGTCTAAGGAACAAGGAGTCCTTCCAAGTTTCCCAAGAGGAATTGGGGAGAAGGATGGTTGGGGATATTTTAGGCAGACTTCTTTGCCGGCTGGAGACCTGGAACCTGGGCTGAGTGACTTGAGCCTCAACAGCAATGAAGGCAAGGAAGAGCACACTGCGGAGCTGTACAGCAAGACAGACGGACAGTGACAGGGAGCCCTGCAGGAGCACTTCTTCCTTTTCTGAGATCCAGCTAAGGCTCTGATTCATATAAAGCCACTAAGTCTTAACTTGACAGAGTCTTCCGTCTTTTATCACATAAATAAAATGACACCACCCAGTTTTCTTTCTCCTACATAGAGAATTCTCCAACCCAGAGGTGTACAAAGTTGGGGGCATCCCTTAGTTTGAACAAACCCTCACTGTACAATGGAACACAGGTATTTTACATGAAAGTCTTCCTGTGCACAATTCAAACACAAGACTAGAAGCCCATTCTCCAAAGTTCAAAAACTGATTTTGAACATAGGCTCCTGGGTTTCTAAAGGCAGAAATCGGTAGGCATAAAATATCAAAGGCCACATTTTTGATAAATTCTAAAAGATAATGAGTGTTGAAGCACTTCCCCCTGCTTCCTCCGGTCAGGTTTCTATGTTCCTGGCATGCAGAAAGTGCTTGGGGCACTCCCAACTTTGTCTGTCACAAATGTGCTCATGGCAGGAGCTCTAGTGCATTGTAATTAGAATGGAGACTTGCCAGCGTGCAAAATTTATTCAAAGATTTTTATCAAAGAACCTCACAACAGACTACCTTGGGAGCGCTTCCCAATATTACGTGCACTATAATCCATCTTGTGCTTGTGTCTCACAAGTGTCATCGAAGTAGTATAAGAGTGATGATTCCTCCTCAACAAGCACAAAATTAATGTCTGTGTATCATTTGGAGCTGAACTGTGTCCCCCAAAAATGTGTATGTTGAAGTTTTAACCCCAGTATCTCGCAACGTGACTACGTTTTGCAACAGGGTCTGCAAATAGGTCATTATGTTTAAATGAGACCATCAAGTAGGTCTGGCCCAGTATGACTTGTGTTGTCATAAGAAGGGAAAGTTTCAACAAAAACAAGTGGAAAAGGAAGAAAGGGTGAACACAAGAGAAGATGATCAGGTATAATCAAGGTGTGAGACCTCCGAAATCCAACCCTGCTGGACCTTAACCTCAGATTTCCACCCTTCAGAACTGGGGAAGCAAGGGTTTCCCTTATTTACTGGCCAAGTCCATGGTACTTTACTATGGCAATCCCAGCAAACATGTCGGTACATATTGTATGTTCATTATGTATGTAATATATGTTTTAAGTATACATTTATAATAAATAATGCATACACTATATCACATAATATATGTGTACATTATATACACAATGTACATATTATATGTGATATATATTTTTAATTTTGTATGTATTATTTTTAAATTACATAGAAACACATTCACAAATTTAGTGGCTTGTATATATGAGGAGTATTAACAAACTCATGTGTAATCCATATGAATTTTTGTGCATCAAGAGACCTTACAAGAGCGGGCCAGACAGTTCAGCAGACTAAAGCACCTGCTTAGGCAGAGTGCAGGGGCCATGGTTCAATCCCCGCACCACAAGCCATGTCAGCTCCACCCCCAGGGCATGCTGAGACTGCATTTGAGACTAGGCATGGTGGTGCACACGTGTAATCCCAGTGCTTGGGCTGAAAACAGAAGGATCACTACAAGTCAAATCTGTGTAGTAAAACCCTGCAGACCCTATACTAAATACATACAGACATACAGCAAGAGAGACAGAGACAGAGACAGAAACAGAGAGAAACAGAGAAAGAGAGATCTCACAGATATGGTTTGGTGAAACGGAGTGGAAAACAATAATAAGCGATTTAATCATTTGTCTCCCTGCCTGAGAGGAACATTTAGGACAGAGTCTACAGGGTCTACATGGTCTCACTGCATAGATCAGAATCATAATGGCTGCCTCCTGTTTGCAGCCTCCCAAGCTCTGGGATTACAGGCACCACCATGTGCAGTCTCAATCGCCATCTCAGCGCACCCCCGGGGCAGGGCCGACGCAGCATGCAGGGGGTCGAACCCTGGCTGCTGTGCCCACCCTTTGAACTAAGGAAATATTAACCCAGATGAATGACATGCAAACTGTACTCACCAGAATCCTAGGATTTCAGGAAGGTCCCCAGAAATTATGTAAAACAGCAAGAGGCTTCTATTCCACCCTCTATTTTTGAGGTTTTGAATTGGGATACAAGAGGTCATTATTAATGAGAGCGCTTGAAAACAAAGATGCCATGAGATGATCTTGAAGCCACACTGGCCTTGCATTCTGTGTAATTCTACCTTTCAGAGACAGTATTTCTACTGATTAAAATCTTTGTACTCATACATAGCACAAGAACAAGATAGTGAGGGCCGTCAGCAGATTAAAGCGCCAGCTTAGGCAGACGAAGCAGCCAGGAGTTCGATCCCCAGGCCTGCTGTGCTGGCCCGGCCCCGGGGCCAGCTGAGGTGGAGATTGAGACTGGGCGTGATGGTGCGTGCCTCAAATCCTAGCACTTGGGAGCCTGTAAACAGGAGGATCACTACAAGTCCGATCTATACAGTGAGACCCTATACACCCTGTCCTAAATACAAAAAGACAAGTTAGTGATAAAGCTTAGGAACACACATGACTCCTCAGTCTCCTTGCTGTGGCAGCACTGTCCCAGAAAATCCTGAAGTATAAGAGGTCATTATGTGTTGCCACTGGCACCCTGCTCCCACTTGTGACCCCTGAATACATGTCCCTAATCACTCCTGTCTTGTTTCCCTGCTGCTAGTCCATACTTTAATCTCCACCTTGGACACGTGCTTTCCAAAAGTGATTGGATCTCTTTCCAGGCAAAACCCTTCCATGATTCCTGATCCCACTGGGGAGATTCATTGCTATTTTCTTTTATTATAAATAAGTCCTTTTGGGATCTGGTCCTGGCTATTTTCCCAACTCCAAATATCACTGCTTCTTGAACACAACACTTTCTTTACTAACTTTTCCTTTACTATCTCTTCCCACAGAACTCTAAAAGTTCTCCCAAACGTGTCCAAGTCCCATGCCCTTTGTGCTTTTCTCATTTCCCCTTCTTAGAAGTTCTTTCCTCCACAAATGCCAGCTCATCCTTGAAGAATGAGTTAAATCATCCTACACCCCAGAAACTCTCCTCTTGTACTAGTGCAAACTACATCAACTACAGCTCCCGTCATAAATCATTTCGATACTTAGTTTGCTTGTCTGCTTTCTGTCTAAAGTCTGAGCATCCCATGTCCCAGCGATAGCTCCACACCGGTACAAGCCTTCTGTTCCGTGGCTTTTTATAACAAGTGGTGTGATGAGAATAGAAAAATAGGAGTGCATTTGGCTGACTCCAGCCTACCTTCAGCCTATTCTACTCTCAATAAAATGCTTGTATAACCCTTTTTCCTAAGAAATTTATAACTGATTAATTAATCTGTTCTGTGGAGTTGTTTTTTTTTTTTTTTTTTTTTTTTTTGGTGGGGGAGACTATGTTTAGTTAGGCTGATATTTTTCAGAAATATTCTTTACTCAGTAAGTATAAAGTATGTGTACCATGAGCTGAGATCAGGCTTGCTTTTGCTACTTGTGTTCCTTCAGAAACTTAGCGAAGTGTCTGGAATGTAATAGGTCCTCAATAAACATGTAATGGAAGAATGCCCAGCTGCCATGACCTAATTTTATTCTTCAGGAAATAACTGAGGCTTCACATGTATCCTTCACATAAGACCATGTACGAAACTTTATATACAGAACTATTCTTTTATTTGGTTCAAGAAATTCATAAATGGCAAAGCTGAAACTCAAAGACATTTATTTAATTTTCACACACTGAAGAGGGAAGTCTATGGCCATACCACCCTGAACATCTGACTTCAGAAGTTAAGCAGTGTCGGGCCTGGTTCATACTTGGATGGGGACAAGGAGAGGGCATATGCCTGTTTAAAACATCCTATAAACACTTATATTTTCTGCTACATTCATAAAATACCCCAATGACCAGGGATACCACACAAGGACAAAATGTTCATTTCTAGAATCTCAGTAATACCTGTATTGTGTTAAAACTTGTACCATGGTTTTGTAGTGATGGGCTAAACTAAACTGTTGCAACCAAGATTAAAGAAGCATTTTCTCCAACAGAACTCCTGGAGTACTTCCCTGAGAAGCCAATGGCTGGACCTGCTATAGGACTCTTACTGCAGAAGCAGAAGTGGAACCAACTTCTGAACTGGAGTAAACCTCATTGTAATGTTCTGCCCCACTTCTGAATGCTAAGAGTTGCTATATATGTTAACAATAAGCATTTATTATTTGACCATAGGCTGTTAATAGATTCAAGGCATTGTTTCATTATTGTTAAACTGACAGTTATGGCCCATAATACAGTAGGTCAGTGCTGAATTAGTTCTGGTAGCTGAATTAATTCTGATAGGACTGAGGGGTCCAAGCAATCACTTCCCACCTTAGGTGCTTTTCTAAAGAAAGGCAACAAAAGCAATTGGTGATCCTGTTGTCAAAGTTCATCACTGATGACAGCAAGAAATTTGCACCATCAGCTAACAGAGTTTCAATTATAAGTGTCAGCCTCCATAACATGTTTATAATCAAAAGACACAAGAAATCTGGATCTCAGCTCTGTCCAATCGTCTTCCAGCACAATAAGGAAGGAAAAAACTGGAATTGCACCAAATTTATGCTCAACAGACATTTTCTCATAGCAAAACAAAGTGAACAGCAAAGCAAACCATTTCTGTGTCAGCAGCTACTTCAACAAACAATAAAATAGCTTCTCAGGCACAGTGGGCATGTAGTCTGTTGCTAGCTGGTCTGCACCCAATGCACTATCTTTTTTTCCAAATCACATGCAAGTAGTATATCTTTCAAACATTGACGAAAGTGCTGACTTAGTTGAGCTCCATGTCTAGTACATGTTTTCTTATTATTCAAATATAAGGGGAAAAAACTTAGTAAAAAAAAAAAAAACCAAAAAGACAAACTTAAATACAGAGATCAGAATATACACACAAAGTAGTTTCTCATGGGAAATAGTGCCGAATGGCTGTCGAAAACCTGTTGCTTACATAAAATATGCTAGAAATTCATTAAGAACAAAACCTTCTCTCTTCCTGTCACTGTGCACCACACAGTACCAAGTCTGTGTGGTTCTACCAACAAAACTTAATTAAATTTTATTTCATGTTCTTCTCAGGAACAAGAAGTTCCTTGAAGTAAGATTTCTTTTGAGAACAAGTATCAGAAAACTGACACAAAGGGCTATAAAGTAAACACAATTTTTTTGTTAATTTTTTTTTATTTAAAAGAAGTTCAGAAGGAAGGAAGCTTGCAAAGGGAAGCCCAAGCACCTGGCTGTTCTGCATCCTCCTCTCTCACGTGCTCAGTTCTGATCCTAATGGACCATAGTTCCTGCCATCCAATCCATGCAGAGCCATGCAAAGACAGAACAACTTTCACACGACTTGCTTCCAGAAAAGAAATCTTCCCAGAGGCCACTTACAAGATTGCCTTCTAATGTCATTTTCTACCACAGGCCCCCTGAAGCTTGGCACTACAAACATAAGCCCACTTAGCTCCCATGTCTTTTCTGAGGCTGTCGTAGGTGGCAAAGAATCATTCACAATGCACAGTACCTCAGTGTAGACAGTGTGAAACTCTAGCACAAGACAGATGCACAGGAGTTGGAAGGAGCTTGGTCCAAAAATCACAAGGAGTATGAATGTCCCTGATGGCCAAGGACACCTACACTGGCCCATCATGTGAGAAACCGCTGGAGTGTTAAGCTGCTGAATCTTAGGTTATTTGTTGGAGTGGCTAATTCTAGGTTTATGAATGATTTTTAAGCACAAATTTGTTCAGGGAACTTAATCTCATATTCAGGAATTGGGGTAACATAAAATAGACTCTGTTAATTATAGTTTGCCTAGAGAATTTACAGAAGGTCTTGACATTTGTCTCCAGTCCCCCTCAGAGAAGTCTGTGAATTCCTTCTAGGGGTGCCAAGGCCCCTGGTTCCATGCCATGGCTCTTGGGAATAGCTGCTTCTCAACCTAGGGAGCCTGTCAGCTAGCCCTGGGCTCTGTACAGGGCCACCTGTGCTCTCGGTGCTGGGTCCCTGCACTCTGAGTTTCTCCTAGAGCTGTTCTAGTCTCCTCTAGTTCCCTGGAACTCTAACCAGGAAACGGGCTGCCACTCTGGTCTCTCTAGCAAGAGGAAGCATCTTTGATGGACGGTGTTCTCTTCTGAGTTGCATTCTGGCCTCTAGTAATCAACAGGGAACAAGAAAGAGAGAAGAGCTGTAGGAGTGGGGGTGGGATGGCTAGCATCACTTCTGGAGACTTGTTTCTCATTCAAACCAAAACAGCTTCTCTAGTGTTTGCAGCAATGACCCATTCAACACAGAAGCCGCTCTCCTGAGCAGACACCTGAGATGCTGATTGTTTGTTCACGCCTTGCCAGCATTGTCCAGTTCATGATGATCACAAGAAAAATGAATCTTTTCTTCATACTCTAGGACATCTGTAGATTCAAATTCACTAAGGCTAAAATGTGAAGCTTGCATAATTCATTTTGGAGAAATAATAACTTTTTACAAGTTGAATTAAGACATTCAAGAATATTTTACTCAGTTTTAGAATCTATATATCCTAAAGAGAATAGGTTCAAGAATGATGATTAACTTTTGTGGTGAATAAAAATTCTTCAAAGCAAAATGAGCATGCTGTTCCCCATTCATTCTATCCCTGCATCAGAACTGAAAGGAGAAAGGGGAAGAGGAGAGAGAGAGGATCGGAGCACACTAATCTTCGTCCAGTTAGTTGAGAAAGGTTTTGTACACTAAGTGAAATTTTTAGGGTTTAGATAATGACCCAAGAGAAAGAAATAGAGCATCCCAAGGTCAAAAGCAGCCACTTACGAGCAAGATGCCCTGACCAACAGCACCCAGCGATGAAACAGAATGAACCAACAGAAAAGTCAATTTCATCTCCTCACATCCAGTCCATCAGAAGCTTGGATCAGAGCAGGACGTGAACATCGTTTTTCTCAGTCTTCAAGATCTGTCTTATGCCAACAACCTAACTTGAACCATGATTTGATACAAACTGTTTTTCTCTTTAGCAACAAAATATAGCAACAAGGCATAGATTTCCCAGTAACCTGTCATTATTCAGCTAGTTCATACTTCTCTCCTAAGGGTGAATTTGGAGATAATAGCGACAATAATTTCCTAGAATGTCAAAGTCCAGGAAGACCTACTAGGGAAAGCAATGCTTTCATCTAAGCGGAATCCTGGAAGAAAAACACAATAATTTGTGGGAGCAATATAAGCTCCTCAAAAGAGCAAATTCTTTGTAACAACTCACCACTCCATGAAAGTTCCCCCCAAATTGCAATAATCATTCTACTTAAATGGGTATGACATGTATCAGCAAAGGACACTAGTTGGGACTACATAACACTTCCAATTCAACCCCTTTATTGTTTCAGAGAC
>NW_004524720.1:5733740-5737489 GCF_000260255.1 Octodon degus
TTTTTTTTTTTGTATTTCAGGGGTCTGCAGGGTATCCAGGGTCTCACTACTGGATCAGACTCATAGTGATCCACCTGTTTACAGCCTCCTGAGAACTGGGATTACAGATGCGCGCCACCAGGCCCAGTCTCAATTGCCATCTCAGCACACCCCAGGGGTGGACCAGCACGGCAGACCCGGGGATCAAACCCCCGGCCCCTGTGCCTGCTTACAGGTGCTTTAATCCACTGAGCTATTTAGCCAGCCCTCAGATTTCAAAATGCCTGAGCAACAACTGTAATTCAGGATCATCCCACTGCAGTAGACTTGGCATTCATGAGAAGATATTCTTCAGGGAGCAGAAAATATCCAGGTGTCATTTCTAGATCACATGGATTTGGACAGGTTGTTTAAAAGATATTTGCTTTCTCTTGGTGAAGTCTTGTTCTTGTTCTATTAGTTGGGAATTTAATTTGAAAGAACAGTTTAGCTCTTTTAAGCAAAATGAGTGCAAATGTGTCCCAAGGTTTATTTTTATCTTATGAACTGAATAATAGTCTCGTCTTTCAGAAGAATTTGTGAAGTCTCAACCACTTCCTCCAGAAACCAGGGGGTGTCGTAAATGGGGCTCACACACTAATCCCATTGTGTTTTGAAAAATCTGAGATCCATGGCATAAAGTTTGCCTTTAACTTTTTACTTTGTGTGTAGTTATTGAACATGTAGTCTCATAAGATGCAAATTTGCAATAGTAAGTGGAAAAGGGAAAGCGTGGTTAGAAATTCTGCAAAACTCCTGGGGAAGAATAGGTTTATTTTAATGGCTTTTGCATACTGGAATTTGCCACATCTTCTGAACAAATATTTATGGAAAAGTAATCAAGACTTTTCAAACTTCCTGCTTCCTCTTTAACATTTTCTTCCAAAGTCTTAATAAGTTTCACATTATATTCACTCTTCCACCTCGCCTCTGATTTAGGAAACATCTGAATATACATTCAGCAAAGTCAGGCTAATAATGTCAAATTTTTGTTTGTGAGTTTAAAAGATAATCAGTTTCAATAAAAATTATAAAATTCAGGCATTTTCTGTATTCTAATTACAGCAATGTAAAACAAGGAAAAAGAACTCTGGCAAAATTATTTCATTGTTCAGATTGTTTTAGAAGTTAAACACATAAGGGAAAAAAATCTACAATAGGGCTGGCCTGATAGCTCAGAGGAATAAAGTCCCTGCTTAGGCGCTTAGGCAGAGTGCAGCAGCTGCAGTTCGATCCCTGGCATACTGTGCCGGCCCTGCCCCGGGTGCACTGAGAGTGTGGTTGAGACTGGGCGTGGTTGCATGCACTTGTAATCCCAGCACTTGAGAGGCTTAAAACAGGAGAATCACTATGAGTCCTATCTACGTGGTGAGACCCTGCACACCCTGTAGACTCTGTCCTAAATATAGAAAAAAAAATCTACAATAAAATCACAAGCTAGGGCCAGCCAGCCAGCTCAGTGAACGAACTGAAGCACCTGCTTAGGCAGGCAGAGAGGCCAGGGTTCAATCTCCAGGTTGCACTGAGATGGCAAATTAGACTGGACATGGTGGCACATGCCAGTAATCCCAGTGCTTAGAAGGCTGAAAACAGGAAGATCACTATGAGTTTGATCTGTATAGGGAGACGCTGTAGACTCTGTACTAAGTACATTTTAAAAAGCCACAAACTAACAAATAGAAGGTTTACAAAAGATAGATGTTAAGAGTAGCATACATCTTCCAACTTTCTCTAATTCAAGATAAATTATGTGGGTTGGGGAGATGGCTCAGTAGAAGAAGCATTTCCCTGGCAAGTGCAAAGGCTTGACTTCAATCCCTGGTTCTGCCAAAAAATAAAAATAAAATAAAACTTAAAAAAATAAAATTGTGAATTAATAATAATAATATGGTTTAATAAATTACAGATTAATAAATTAGTACTTAGAGGCTTCCAGATTTTACTGCTTCAAAGTACTATGATTCCTTCCTAACTTTTGTCAAAAAATACATCAACCTAATAAATTAATTAATTAATTAATTAATTAATTAACCTAGCTGTATATTTACTACTCTATTGCTTTCTTGTTTATTAGTATCCACCAAACAATATGATTACCTCAAAAGGAAGAAGAAATTAATGAAAATTGATCCAGAGAGATGGTAACAGGTGGAGGAGGGACATTCAATAAGTACAGATTTTATATGATCACTCTTTCACTTTCAACTTAATTTGCTAAGGTATTATGGTAGTAATGACCTATTGGGTCCTATGCAGTTTTCCTAAAATGATTATCTTGTGCTTGATGCATTAGTAGGTGATCTAATTGACTAGATAAGTTAGCCCTGAAGAAAATTCTATTGAAATTTAAAAAGCCCTGGGCTTATGTATTAAAGAGTGTATAAGGAATAGCAAGTTACACTAAATGGAAAAGCAAGACTCAAGAAGGTCAGTAATCAAGCAAGTAAACGTCAAAATTTTATTTCTCTCACTAATCAACATATTTCCTCTCTTCATAAATACAAACATTTCACTAAAATAAGCAGCCAGCCTGGCCTGTGGGGACATTGCTTCTTAAAGGGTATATGTAGTACTTTGGTAACAATTATATACAAAATGTTTTCGTAGTCAAGATGAATAAACTTTATCTCAGCATGTTCCTGTTCCTCTTGATTTATTCTTCATGTTGAATTTTTAAATGGACCAAATTTGTTGAGTAATCATACTCAAACTTTTCTCTTCTGGAGGGATTATTTCTAGTCTTATTTCACTGTCTATGCCAGTGACTCTCAACCAGAGTAGCTGTGCACCCCAGGGGACATTTGGCGAGATCAGCCTCTGGAGAGGTGTTCTGTCACCACAGTGGGGGAGGGTGCTGTGAGCATCCAGTGAGCACAGAACAGGGGTGTGGTTAAACATCTTGTGGACATACGGAAAATTATCTGGTGCAACATGTGATCCATCCCCACATGTCGCCTGTGGGGAGCAGTTGACCTTTATGGTGGGTGGTGTTCATCCTGCCTTTGAAATAAGCAGATGAGGCTGGAATGGAGCTTGGCTTTCCCAGCTGCCACTCAAGTGCAGAGCAATCATCCACCTTCCTTCCATTCACAAATGGGAGCTACTAGCATCCAGTGGGTGCAGATGGAGATATGGATGAAGCCCACATTCTGATTGGAGTTAATATTTGTACTTCAAATTGTCTTAGAAGCTCCAACCACTGAGTCCTGAGCATTTCTAGCAGGTGAAGGTTAAAAAGCTGAGGGGAGGCTGAGAAAGCAAGGCCAGAGGCATGAGGGGTGCTCCAGGGCCAAAGTCCTGGAAGCCAAGTGTTGAGAAGCCAAGTGTTGACAGTTGCATCATACATAGACTATGGTGATTTTAGATTAAGAAACAACCAAGCTGTTTGCCAGAGTGACTGTAACATGTCACACTCCCACCAGCAGTGCCTGAGTAATCTGGCTTCTTATATCTGTACCAACATTTGTCACTGTCGCCTGTTTTTATTTTAGCTACTCTGATAAATCTGCAGTGATATTTCATTATGGTTTTAACTTGTATTCCCCTGATAGCTAATGATGGTGAACGTTAGATTTCATGGGCTTATTTTTTACCTATAGATGAACTGGTAAAATGGAGTTGACCTGTTTTCTAACTGGACTATTAGGAGTTTTGTGTTTTGTTTAGTTTTGTTACTATTGAAATCTGAGAGTTCTACATATATATGCTATACCTAATTATTTGTCAGACGT
>NW_004524720.1:5746123-5762278 GCF_000260255.1 Octodon degus
GGGGCCCTCCCAGAGGCGGTGTGCAGGCTCATGGCCACACTCACCCTGAGCAGTGCTGTGGACTGCATCTCTGTCTGTGGGTCCAGACACACTACACAGAGAAGCTGGACAGCAAGCGTTGGGTGTGACTCGCCACCCTTGTCCCAGCAAGCTCTCCATTCCCCTCCGGAGTCCTGCAGAAGGAGAAGCTCTGTGCTGGGATCTATTGTGTGTAGGGGAGCATCTGTAATAGTCTTACAAGTTTCTTGCCTAAACAGGTGCACAATTGTGTTTCCCTTGTCTTCAGCACTTAAATGTATAAGTAAAAGCTCTAGAAATTGACCTCTTCATTTATTTCACTCAAATCTATTTTGCTTTATTGGTGTAGGACTTGAGCCTATGGCCTCCCTCACATTAAGCATGTGTTCTATGTCTTTAACTGAAACATTTTCATTGAATTCTTCCATTCAGTGAAAGCTATCTTTTTTGAAAGATTCTAAATGTTTCACCAGGTATGATACATGCTCGGGGAGATCTGTCTATGTAGATCTGAACATCATGTAATGCAGGTATGTTCTGAAACAGCACATGGCACCTCATAAATGTGTACAATTTTTATGCTGCAATTTAAAAATAAAGTAATAATTTTTAAAATATACCATGGTTAGAGCTTTCTTATTATTTATGTTAAATCTGTTCACTTCTATCAATGTCTATTATCCTTACATTGACTACATGCCAGATAGATGTAATCCCTAACAGCTATTTTCTCTATGATAGTTTTATCGCTTTATCTTTTTCCTTTTTGTTCTCCAAAAATTCTTTAATTGTGGTTGCTGTTTCATTAGTTTGATTCTCTTCAGAGCAATCATTTCAGTCCCTCCCCTGAATTTCTTATTTTTATCCTAGGATTTTCAGACAAATGTAAACATTTACATTTAGATTGAGATTTCTATTTACCTACAAGGTCCTGCCTACAATGTTACTGCCTAATCACATGCTGAAAAGGTTGGGAGAGAGAGAGAGAGAGAGAGAGAGAGAGAGAGAGAGAGAGAGAGAATGTGTGTGGCCAGCTCAACCCACTCTGGGACTGGGGCTGGTGCAGCTTATGGTGTCAAGGATCAAACCACAGTCCCTTCACTCTTGCCTAAGCTTGCCTAAGGAGGCTCTTTAGACCACTGAGCTATCTTGCTACAAGCTTGGAAGATTTTTAAAAATATATATAGCTACATAGTTTTCCACGTTACTTCCATTCATAGAGGTATCATTTACTGAATGTTGTCCAATAGGAGTCAAATCTGGTTTGCCTCAAATTTCCAAAGAGAGAGAGACAAAAATCTGGGTAAGTATGAGACACTTCAGCTTGAGGGAGAGAAGGTTCTGATTTTACTTGCTTCCTTAGCTTCTGTTATGGTGGGGAAGGCAGGTGTTCTCCTGCAGGCCTGCCCGGATGGTCACCTTCCAGAGTACATACCAGGTGCTCACTGCTGGGAGCCTCCTCTCTGCAGGAAGTAGAAGGGTGCCCACAGAGAATCCCCTCCCCTGTGCAGGGCATGTGAAGAGCAGCTGCAGCTGAAGCTACATGACACACACGTGCATGGGTAACGCCAAGGCCAGCACCAAGAATGCAAGCCTGCCAGGCAAACCCAACAAGCAAGGTGTTAGGCAGAAGAGTTTCAACTGGCAATGCCCCCCCCCAGTATATAAATCATGCAATGCAGTCGTTCAATGGCTCTTTCTTTCCCACAAGGAAAGGAGGCTCCACCTGAGCTCAGCTTTCTGCTTCTTGACTCATGTGTTTCTTCATCCTCTCGCAGGAATTTCAAGAGCTGTGAGGAAGAGGTAAGGCTGCTGTTTTATGTGGCATCCAATCAGGAGTAAGCACAAGGATGGATCTTAAAAACAGTTGGGCTAGGGCCAAGATGTTGGCTATTCTTGTAGTCCTTCTTTTTCTCTAAATTTTTGGTCTGCAAACTTAAGTTGATAACCCTCTAGAAGAGAAGTTTAATGATATTATTACCCTGTAACATAGGCAATTGAGCTTAACTTCACTATCTGTCTGAATATCAAATGCCTTAGACATAACATGGAACAGGTATTTTTCATCAATCATTGATATGCTAAACGTTAAATCCCTACAGAATGTGAAAAAAATAAAAAAACAATAGTAAAAAAATAGAAATAAACAATAACTAATTTTTACACAGAAATTAAAAATCTAACCATATACAACATTGTAGCAGGACAGTCCTATGACATTTTTTTCTTGTCTCTTGCTTTCATAGCCCTTCAAGGTCAGTGAGGACTCAGGACATAAGAGAACCTATACTGTAAAAACCTGTAACTCAGTGGTGTCCCAAATTTTCTGATCAAGGAGATTATGGGGTCACAAAGGAAAATGATCAACGATGTAGAGTGTGCCTAAGGAGAGTCCCCTGGAGAATAAACATTCTCTAAGGCTTTCACAGAGAGCAAACTGGTCAAGCAATGACCGTGACTCATCCAGATGGCTGACACTGACAAAGGATCTACAAACTGTGGTACAGGGTTTCAGGGTAAATCCTGAGAGGATTTGACTTACCTTGTCAGATACAAAATTTACTTTTTTTTTTTTTTTTTTTTTTTTTTTTTTGTGAAACTGGGAATTGAACTCAAGCCCTTGCACTTGCCAGGGAAGCACTTATTCTACTGAGCCATCTCCCCGGCCCAAAAGTTACATTTTTTGTTATATAGGTCTTGCTTTATCTTGGTCTTAAGTGTCTAGCAGAAAAAGTATAAAAATGAAGTATAAAAAGTAAAGCCACATTAATATGCTGAACTGTCAAAGGCTCAAGTCAACAACTTCTGACATTGCCAGTCCTGCGGTTAACCTACTACTATTATGGACTACTGGATTATATTGGATTACTTTGCTGAATTCACGCACCTACAATATTTGAAAGGCAATGCAATACCCATCTCTGACAAAAGTAAACAAAAAAGGAATACAAATGAAGGACTATTTTGTAGTGGGAAAAAAAATATATATATAATAGGATAGATATACAGCTACTTTCTCTTAGTTCAGTGAGAAGAAAGATTTGTACTAATAGTGTTCAGACAAGATATACCTGTTTCCCTATGTGCTAATTTCCAAAACATCCTGCCCCTTTTAAAAAACTGTTCAAGTGAACCCAAGCTGCACGATCTCAGTGGTCGCTGGGAGCTAAATCAGGCCTTGCTCTGCCTCAGGGCTCCAAGCCCCACCACCACCATAGTCCCTGTGGCTGCCCATCCTATCTCATCCCAGTGCTGAGCCCAGAACATGCAGGGCCTATGTTGCTCATGGCACCGCCATTAGAGCCCTTTGTTCCAGCTTGAGGTGGGCCACCAGCAGCAAGGGCTGGGGCCCAGACTGCAAAGAAATACCTCGTCTGGTCCTTACTTAGCAGATGTGGTGTGCTTTCCCCCTGATGTTAAAACCAGATTCAAAATTGGTCCAAAATAAGCAATTTTCTGTCATTAGATATTTCCTTGTACCACAGAAAGAATTCACACACCAGACCTATACCGTAAGGAATCCAGAAACATCTCACATTCAACCCAAATAGCCCGTTGTGGTTCATAAGGGCCATTCAGCACCTTCAGGCCACTCATGAATTTCTTCAACTATTCAGGAACTGAACTGCTTTGAGGCCTTCAGGCCTCTCTTTTGGTACAGAGCCAAGTATTGTGTTACACATGCAAAAATTAATCACAGCAATTAGGCAGGAAAAGGAGGGGTCAAGTTCACAATTCCGGCAGCAGAGCCAGGTTACCACATATGTACAACAGTGAACAGTACCCCAGTCCCTTCAGTAAAGGCCAGACTGGGATCTCCAGTGCTCACACATTAACTTCCTTGGTGGTTTTGTGTCTGGGAATCCTGTTCCCTTAACATCAACAAAACACAGCTTTAATCTGCATTTGAGCTGCCTATGTCCCTTCTGTGCTGTGTTTCTCCATGAAGATAATCTTACAGTGGTCATTTTCAGTTATGCAAAACATACACTGGATTTAAATATCCCAATCCAAAAGGTGTTTAATCCCTTTCCAATGTGGACAATGCAATTGCCTAAGCACATTCTCTCCTTTCTCATCTAGAAAGGTGAAGGCTGTTTGACCAGGTGCTGAACTATTCAGGAAGTGCAACAGAAGTTCAGTGGAGGAAGCATCCCAGGGACCCAGCAGAAGAAATATGTTAGGAAGAACTCAGGCCTGGTGTGAGAATCTGAAAGATATGTGGCCTACCCAGAGGTCATTAAGAACATTCAGGGCTGTAGAAACAGCAAACAGAGGATGGGACTCTCATAATTACATAAAATAGAGGCAAGGCACTGCTCCAGAGTCTGTGGAATAAACAAAATATAACATGTCTTCAAGGACTATGAAATCCAGCTGGAAAATACATACTGAATTAGTAAGAAGGATATTTGAGACTGAGGACTGGACACTAAAAAAGCACTACAGTGGTAGGGGTGTCATGACCATAGTGCAGGCAACTGAGGCCAGAGAGAGCAGAACGTGGGCTCTGAGAGACTGAGTGGAAGAGGGCAGTCTGAGCCAAGTTCAGAGAGCCCCAACGCCAGGGAGGGCATGGGCCTGATAAAGTAACTAATAAGGAATCTCTGCGTGTGCATGGTTCAAGGCGGCACACCATGGAAGCAGAACTCCCTTGTCACTATATAGCATGTAAAGATGAACACAGAGACTGATACCCACTGTGGTCCCACTCTCCACCCCCACATCACACTGTAAGGGGCACAGAGTCAATATTAATATACCACAAAGCTGAGGAAGTCAAGATGAAGGTTTACCAAAGACACTGCCACTGGCTTTCGTGCTTGCAAGTTCAATGTGCTTCCTACTCTTGTTTCCTACAGGAGTCTGACTTGGACCATGTAGCTTTAGAGAAGGTCTCTCCTCCATGGTTGACATGGTCACTAATGTCTGAGGGCTTCATCAGCACTTGTAGGTATGAGTAGGAAGTGATACAATGACAGACTTGATTCAGTCAGTCACAATGGCAAGAAGTGAAAAGGACAAATGAAATGGAAAAGTCAGTAATACCCAAAGGCCGACTGATCACCAAGGGTTAGGTATCTTTGCCTTCCTGGTTCACTTCCTCCATATCCAGAAAGAAAAAACACACATACTTATATTTTATTACTGCACTGGTATAAAGAAGAATATATTATTATATATTAGAATATCAGCACTATATGTGCACCCATATTTTTAGCAGCACAAGGTGTGATCGCCAAATCTTGGAAACATTCCAAAAGCCCATCAACTGAGAAATGGATAAAGACGATGAGATATTTTAAACAATGGAGTATTGCTCAGCTATAAAAAGGGTAAATTCAAGGATTTTATAGGTAAGTGGATGCAACTAGAGAATGTATTGGTAAGTAAAATAAATCAGGCCCACATGTGCAGACAATGTATTATCTCCCTAGTGTGAGAACCTGAAAGAGTAAATAAAATCTGAAAGGAACAATAGATACTGTGAAAGGAAAAGAATCTGTTCAAAGGGAAGGGACAACTGGGATGAGGAAAGGGACAAAAGAAAGAAAGAAAAAGGATAGCTAGATAGATATAGATATAGATATAGATATAGATATAGATAGATAGATAGATAGATAGATAGATAGCTAGATAGATATAGATATAGATATATACAGGATAGTTTCAATAATTGCACTGCTGATTTCTGCTGGTCTACTAAAAAGCAGCTAATGCTTTAAAATTTTATTTTATTTTATTTTATTTCTTCTTTTTAATTTCTGATAACTTTTTTCATCAATTTTGCAGGTTTATATCCGGTAGCCTAATAATCTGAAGATAATATCATGTAACACAACAACTATTGTTGAACTCCTATTAATTTGACAAAATTTTGTATCATTTCTAATGTATTTTTACCATTTTTTATTCTTTAAAACATTTTAACATACTATATATAGAACATTTTGCCTGATTTTTCCTTCATGTTTTAAACAAATTGAGACATTTGCACGGCTCTCTAAAATTTTCATAGGGCCCACATACTGTACTCCTTCTGTCTTGTAGATAAATCAGTCTTAGCTAAAGAAATAGGAAGAAAAACAAGAGTTTTGAATGGCTGCAGAATTGCTGGCAAGAGAACCTGCAAGAGTGAAATGAAGAAAAAAATGAGGCAGGTGAGAAGAGAGAAAGTTAAGAAGAGAAACTGAGCTGAAGAGGGAAATGATAACCTTACTGGAGAATTTGCAATGATTTTCCTTTAAATCCAGATAAAGAACTTCAGTACATAATCTGACACATAGAACCTATTTTTCAAGCCTGCTTTAAAGTCAGTTGTGTAAAAGTGTTACAGAAAACCTTGAATGGCTAGGGGTGTGCCTCATGGTACAGGCCTGCCTTGCATGAGCAAGGCCTGGGTTCCATCCCCAGCACTGCAGAGAAAAAGAGAAGTTGAAAGGAAAGAAAGAGAAAAGAAAGAAAGGGAAAGGAAATGAAGGAAGGAAAGAAAAAGAAAAGAATGAGAGTGAGTCCATAAAGTGGACTGCAGGCAGTGATGTTGCAAACCAATATCCAGGTTCCCAAGGTGTCTCACAGTTGAGGGAAGAAGCCAAAGGGGGAGAACCAGCAGCAACTGCAGAAATGACAGCTCCTTGTGCTCCTGAAATGAGACGGTGGTGTGTTTGGGATCGTGGCTGTGTTTTAATCCCAAAATGGAATCCCAATGAGAAGTAACACAGTCATGAATGTGAAGATGAAGACAGTTGCTACGTCTTTTCATTACTACCTCCTGAGTCTGAAGTTCCGTCCACACACAACTCTGACCCCTCCTATCAAAGGTGTCCCCTGATCGAAGATACACAGGTCCAACTGAAGAGAGCACTCTGGCAATACAGCAAACTGAGGCAAGCACAGCAACTTGGAAAACCAGAAACTTCAGCAAGAACCTTTCAAGTCAAGTCCTGAGCAGATAAGAAATATGGAGAGAAATATGGAGCTTTTTCTTCCACCTCAAAAAAAGGTTTCTTGCTAAGTAAATGACAAGCCCCACTCTACAGTCCAAGATGTCATGATAATCAACACCAGTTTTGCTGAAGGAGGTTTAGATAGTAGCAGTCATATTTACAGCTTGTTGTGAAAGATTTGTTGTCTGTCTTAACATTTCCTTAAAGAAAATTACCACTGATGAGCATTGCAACACATGTCCCTTGAGATGGCAGATACTAGGTATTTTGGTACAATTGCGCCACTCGGAAACAGATGGATTTGTGAATGATTGATAGATGAACAGGGAGCTGTTGTTTAAGGTCAGTCATCTGAATCATGTCCTGGGAGAGTTCCCAAGGAGTTGCATAGGATGAAAATCTGGGCCAGTATTCACATGCCTGGATATTGAAGTAAGAACAGCTGCATTTATTTCAACATTCTCAGCCTTACACATACATACATGCCAGGGAAGCTCAGAGGTTAAAATGTAAGAAAAGTCACTTGTACAGTAATAAGAAAACAGAACTTAAAAAAAAAAAGTCCTAGAAAATTATGTCCATGCCTCAACTAAACTGAAATATAAATTTGAATATTTTATTACTCAGCTATAAAAAAGGTAAATTCAAGGTATTTTGTAGGTAAATGGATACAATTAAAGACAGAAGACAGAAAGAAGGAAAAATGGGAGATTATGAGAGGCAGAGGAAAGAATGAAAAATTATCACACATCTAACTGAAATCTGAGCAAGAGAGAGAGAAAAAACTATTTCAGGAGATCAAAGCTAAGGGAATTTGTTCTTTTTTTCATAGTCTGTCATGAGTCTATAAGCAAAAGAAACACATAGTATATCAAGCAGATAAACAAAAATAACACAATTCTTCATAGTGAAATTGAAGAACAATTTTAAGTGAGAGAAAAACAGATCTTAGTAAAACCCAAAGAGAAAACCTAAATCACCAGCCTGAAAGCAATTAGACAAACAACAGACACCTCAGCAGTACTAACAGATGAAAAGTAAGAGTGGAATATCTTCAAAAAAGTGATGAGTTTTGTCAGCTTGACTATGTGTTGAGTAAAACTCTTTTCAATGCAAAATAAATGAACATTTTCTGATTTTAAGACAACTGGAAAACTTCTCATTGAAGGACTTCATAAAAAAAGAAAATGATCCTAAAAAGGAAGTCTGGTGTATAACAGAAACAGTGAGCAGATAAATCGGTAAACATGTGAATTAGACTACACATAAGAAATACAAGCAATAACAAAAATATTGATATTATCTAATTGTGAAATTTGTAAAATAGAAGATGAACATGCAAATCTGGGCAGCAATAGAGTAAGACATGAAGGATGTGAAAAGAACTCAGTTATAAGGACTCGTATTTTTCAAGAAAAACATGGAAATTATTTGTTTGGGTTTCTTTAATGTTTCTTAAGGGTAGTTTCAGAGAAAAACCAAAAAAATAACTGAAATTATACTTAGTAACTTCTCTGTTTTGGGAGATGGAATGAAATAGTTATGTGAGGGCAAATAAAAAGATAGCAAGAGAAAAGAATGCAGAGGGAGTACAATAAAGCAGCAGGAGAAGTAAAGGTAGACAGGACTCATCAGCTAAGAGACGTAATAGAGCAACAGTCTCTTCAGACAGGCATGACCTTGTCATGGGAAATGAAGGACAGCCATTAGGCTACAGATGAAAGATTGTTTATCTGACACACAGAAGTGTTTCAAATGCCAGACACTTTCAAATTTTTGAATACTGACATATGCATATTAAGGTGCCTTGGGAAAAAAAAATTAAAATCTAAATGTGAAATTCATTTGTTTCATAGGCATCAGGCATGGGGGTGATTTTATAAAATATTTTTAGCCCACCTACACACGGTGACTTTTCATGTGTCACATGACTGGTCACATGACTGGTCACATGAGGGCAGGCATGAGATCCTCTACTTGTAGCTTTACATGCTCAAAAAGTTTCAGATTTTGGACTACTTTGGATTGCACACTTTTGGACTAGGGACGTTCCACCTGCAGTACTTAAATTTAAAATATGAATCCCTAAAACAGATGACAAAACTGCCTGGAGGAGAGAACAGAAGACAGCATGATGTAGTGGTAGCAGACACAATGGGCTGAACCCTACCTCTCACTCACTATGTGGATAAATTTAGGCAACTATTTCACCTGACACTTCTTTTACTGCTGCAACAAAATTAAGAAAAAAATAGCTCCTACTTCATAGAGTTAACAAAGATTACCTAAGAATTTTCTGTCTGACACTCAGATGGACACAGAGCAGGCCTGAGGGGATAGGGAAGATTTTAGCCTGTGAAAACTCTTGAAGAATAGGGAAAAGCATTTGGGAAGGTATAATAGTAAAGGGGAGTACAGAAAAGCACAAAGCCTGAGAGACTGAGCTATAAAGGTGTGCTATGTGGGCTTCGGGTAGGGGCAGACCACTGGGGACAGCCTCATTTCCTTAATATCCTATTTCCTCTTCACTCTGCAATCCCTCCAGGGCATATGGGTGGAAGTCAATGGTCACCAGGAGAAAACATCTGCATTTGCAAACAGCTGTATGCACATTTGTCTCATTAAAAATGGTTTTCTAGAGTTAGGATATTAATGTTGTGTGTCACCAGCAGTGTCATGAGAAATTGGGAAAGAAAAATGTGATCAGTGCAATTAGTAGCCCTCAGGCAGTAAAGCTCCTGTTTCAGATGGTGTCAAAACTCTACAAGATCCAGAGAGGCAGCTCCTTGCCAGAGCAGATGCCTAAAGCCTTACTGCCAGCTTCACAAGTCCTAGCTTCACACCCACATATACACTTGCATCATATACACACAGCACATGCATGGATGGGCATATACCTGCCACATATATGCATAAGCATATGCCATACGCACACACACATGACCCATGTGCAAAAATACCTACTAGTAAAATAATTATTTGAACATAGTAACTGACAACAACTAAATGTCCTTACATCTAGCTTCATTGTAATTCTGTATTTACATTCCTTACACTCTTCCCAATTTTTGAATCATGAAAACAAGCCTTATCAATTTTAAATTTATTTGAGTAATAATTAAACATATTCTTAAGGGCTCACATTATTCAAATAGTATTCTATGCTTGAATCTGTCCTGAGTAATGAATTCATTTATGTACCCTGAGACTAAAATCGTTGTTATTTAATAACTATAAAATTCCATCTCTCTAAAAACCAACAGTAAGACAGTTTATTACATTATTATTTATGTTCATGGTCAAATTATAGCTATGTACTCAAAAACATTTTCTGTGTAGGTTATTGAATATTTTTAAATGTGAACAGGAAATCTTTGGCACAAAAACATCCAACATTTATGTATTGTGACAGACTCTGAATTGTCTATTTATCTTTCTTTCAGTATATAAGCATTCCTTATTATTTCTACTATTTTTCCAATTCTTCTATGAGTCTACAATACTTGATCTCTGTACTACTGCCTTTGTTAGCAGAGTAGAAAACAAGGATACTGATAGATTTTCCTGCAACTTACCTTGGACTTTGTAAGGGAAAACTTGCTCCAATATTGTGAATGGTGGTAGAGTTGGAGTGTGTTTATTGAGAAGCACATGGGTGTTGGGGGGCAAGTTATAATATGGGTATATTTCAGGTTGTGTGTGACATGGGTGTGCGCATGTGTTTGAGTATTGGGGTGTGTGTATGTGTGTGTGTGTGTGCACATGCATGCCTCTTCATGCCCAGGTACATACATCTGTGCCTATCTGTGAGTGCACATGCATGTATGTTAGCATGTGTATGTGGTGAGAACTGGCTAATCCACTAAAACAGTCAAAAAAGTATAAAATCTTGGCAATTTATTTAGACTTCCATAATAAGATTATTTATATATGACATAATGTCTTTTGTCAAAAGCCTTTTGAAGAAAAGAAATTTTAAAAAATTACAGCCAACTGTCCTTCTGACAAAGGTCATCTATCTAGAAGATATAAAGAATTTTAAAAAAACAATTCCCCAAAATTCAAAGTCTCAATCCAAAAATGGGCATCTGAGATGAATATATACTTCTCAGATGAAGATAGCAAGGAAATATATGCAAAAATGTTCAATATAACTGGTCATTTGAGAAATGCAAATTTAGACAATACTGAGATTCCATCTCACTCCAGAAAGAATGGCTATCATCAAGAAGTCAAGCTATAAGAAATGCTGAAGGGACTATGGGAAAAAAGGAAACTTTCTGCACTGTTGGTGGGAGTGCAGACTGGTACAACCACTTCAGAAATCAGACAGCTAGGATTGGAGCTCCCATTTATCCAGCTATCCCACTCCTAGGTATTTTTCCAGAAGAACTGAAAACATCATACCACAGCTATTTATGTACACCCATGTTTATAGCAGTACAATTTGTTATAGCTAAATCTTGGAAGCAACCCTAATGACCATCAGCTGAGGAATAGATAAAGAAGATGTGGTATTTTTATATGATGGAGTATTATTTAGCTATTAAAGAAGATAAACTTGAAGCTTTTATTGGTAAAAGGAAGCAACTAGAGACCATAGTGTTAAGTGAAATAAATCAGGTTCGCATGTGTAAACATCATATCGTCTGTTTAGCGTAAGAACCTGAAAGAGAAAATAAAATTTGAAGAAAATAATAGATACTGGGAAAGAGAATAGACCTGTTCAAAAGGAAGTAATTACTGACATGAGGAGAAAGACAGGAAAGGGAGTAGGGAAAAGGGGTTTATCTATTGTTATGGTGTGTGTCTAGTTGTCCCCCCAAAGCCTCATGTAAGTAATGGGCCAGATGCGGCTGGAGGAGCAACAAGGGGCTTGAGGGGCGTGGCCAGAGGACCAGGGCGGGGCCAAGGGGCGGGGCCAGAAAGGTACGAACTGTTAAACTGGCTAGCTTAACAGTTTCCTGAGCTTTCTCAGAGAAGTGGAGAGGGTCATCCTAGACACGGCAGCACCCCAGCCTCTCCTCCAGTGTCTTGAGACTTCCAGTAACTGTGAGCTAAATAAACCTTTCCTTCCCACATTTTGAGTGTTAGATATTTGTCCCAGCAATGAGAGAAGAGTAACTAATACGTCTATGTTCATAAGCAGGATGGTTTGGACAACTGTACTGTGGATTTCTGCTGGCCTATGGAAAGGAGCAGTTAATGCTTGTTTTTCTCTTTTCTCAATTCTTTTTCCTTTTTCTCTCTTCTTAATTTCACAGAGGTTTTTTATGTTTTGATACAGGATCTCACTACACAGCTTGGACTCATAGTGATCCTCCTGTTTTCAGCCTACCCAGTGCTGGGATTACAGGCATGCACCACCGTGCCTGGACTCAGAAGCCTGCTCAGTGCTCCAGAGGGCAGGGCCAGCCCAGCATGAAGTACCAGGGATCAAACCCCAGTCTCTGCACTTCTTAATTCCTTATATATTTTTTTCTTTTCTTTCTTTTTCTCTCTTCTTCCAATTTTGATGCATATATCTGCTAATATGAACAACTAATTTGAGACCAACACTATGCAATATAACAAATACTGTGAGATTCATATTGCTTTGTTTAGTGAAATTCTGTAACATTTGAATTTTTTCTGTTTTAATACTATTTTGTACTCTCTTTAAAAATTAAAAAAAAAAATGAGCTTGGGCAATAGCTCTAGGGTCTAAGTGCCTGACAAGTGCAATGACCTGGGTTCAATCACCAGAATGCTAAACACACCAACCCAGCCACCAAAACCAGGCGAAGTGTCACAAGACTATAATCTCAGTGCTGGTGAGGCTGAGACAGTAGAATCACTATGAATCCAAGCTAGGTAGCCCTGTACCAAATAAATAATAAAATAAATTTAAAATTAAAAATAAATTTAAAAAAACAAAAGAAAAAGATTTATATTGAGCACACAAATTTAAAATATATGGAAATAAAAATGTCTCCCAAAAAAACCAGAATGAATTATAATAGTTTAATATATGTTGTCCAACTTTGAGGTCAAAAGAATCCTTCAAGAAAGCCATGACTATTGGGCATCAAGACCCGGAAGTCACTGTAGTTACTAGGTCCACTGTCTGCCCATGACCCAGTGCTGTCACTGAAGGGACCACAGGGCTGGGATGTCATGGAGGGATAAAATGCAAGTGCTGGGACAAAGGCTTGCGTTCTACAGAGTTCAGCTTCAGTGACCACCAAAGGCATGGCATCTGGCTTTTTTCCACCAAGTATAAAGAAAGCTGTGAACACATGAAAGAAAGTCCAGAAAAGACTAAAGGAGTTGACAACATACAGAGAACATGAACTCAGGAAGAGGCCCAGATGGTGCCACTACCCCTCTTGGAGGATAATATGGTTGTGCTCCTCAAGTCTTGGGAGGAAAGCTCATATGTGTGCCTTCCTCAGTGGAAGAGGCTGAGGCTGTGGACTGGATCTCCATGGTGGAAGCACTGATTATTGGTTTAGGGGTAAGAACTAACAACATCCAGATAGCTGCTAACCAGGTCAGAGTCCCTTCAGAAAGCATTAAACTCAGGTGCTATTTTCTGTTAAGAATGGACTTGTGAGTGTGGTGTGGAAGGAATCAGCTCTCTTCCCATTGGATGAGAGCACAAGGTCTCCTGAACCCTGGACACAGCTTGCTGGGCATAGCATCCCCATTTAACCACTTATTCACAGGACATGTGCCCCAACTACTTCACCATTCTGCGTCTTCATTTTGTTGCCCTGTAACATGAGCACAATGACCATCGGGTCCTCCTTTGATCATGGGGAGAATAAATAAGTCCATGCACAGAGCATGGCAGATATTCAGGTAGTTTCACTTCAACTAGGAATGGTTGACAACACAGTTAAGTGAAACTTAAGGGCTTTCCAAGAACACGCTGGATGCTTGTTTAACTGACCAAAGTAACTGAGAATGAAGATGGTTCCTCATCAGCAGAGGCAGCATCAAGGGAAGTCCATGTCAGAGGTCCAAGATCAAGGTCCACCACACACCTCAGAGGAGTGATCAATCCCCTCCTCTCTCAACCTGGGTTTTTTCCCCTTCTCTGCCCTATGCATCTCAAGATTATTGTGTGATTCCAATGAAAATGCATATACATATCACCTGCCTGGTGCCAATTACTGTGACTCAGCCTGGGATTGCCCTGGGGGAACTCAGTTGGCAGGGAGAATCCTGAGGGGCTGGTGTGCACCAGGCTAGGTAGGTATCACCCTTGGGAGTGACTGTGCTGCTGTGAATTCTGTATGGTGTAGTGCTAGTGTGCATTTCTGGTGTGTGTGTGTGTGTGTGTGTGTGTGTGTGTGTGTGTGTTACATTTCTTGGAGTACCATAGCAATATAATACAAAAAGGAAAGGATTTTGAGAAGTGCTTTAAAAGTTCAAAGTGGTATCTAGGTAAGCAGCCTGTGTGTTTAGTCAAGGAGTTTGAAGTCACCTGTGCAACAAAGAGATTAGAAAGATGTCCTAAGGGTACACCCACATGATATTCTTACAGCCTCTTGTACCTTTAAGATTTAGCACAATGCCACAGACTTCTCTGACATCTAACCGAATGTGAATTTTTCTTCTAAATTCATTTGGAGACATTTCAGGGATCCTGTCCAGCTTTGCTCCCAAGGTCTCCATTAGTGGCTAGCCAGGTCACCCTGAATGAAGGGTTCACTCTCACCCAAAGTCTGGAGTGACTTACACAAATGTAGAGAGGACTTGTCATGCCCCAAACACTTACAGAATTGTGTGCTGTCCCTGAGGCAGCAAAATGCTTCTCCTTTAGAAGAAAATATGTTAATATATCACTGAAAGGAACTTTACAGTTTATTGGAAACTTTATATAGTTAAATAGAATGAGACCAACCAGATGGAACAAATAGAAGAAATAAATCATTCACTTGATGCCTTCAGAAGCAAAGGAAATGACTGCCCAGTAGCTATATTTATTTCAAATTTGCTCAAAAAATTATTTAGATCATTTACTGAAATTGATAGAATTATCCATGAATGTGAGAATTTTGCATTCCAAAACTCAAGGAGGTGAAATATATCTCTTTGAAATACTGAGGACTGCTGCTAATTATATATATATAATATATAATACATAATTTGTAATAAAGATAGATAGATATCAAAATGGTTGGTTGCCAAAGATCCATCAGCATTATAGATAAGTTTAACAAAGGCAGAAGACACCATTATACTTCACCAACTTCTTGTCTGACCTGAAAAAAATAGAAGGGCAAAAAAATATCAGACCACTGCAGCTCAAAAGAACACTCTTTTGCTTCCAGTGACTGGCTGCTTTCCCAATTAATAATGAAGAAAGACTCCTTTTTTCCATTTCCTAATGATGTCCACAGTTGAAATGCAAACTGACTACAGCTGAGTATTTAAAGGAAATATTTCAAGGACATTTATCATAAGTGGATACAGAGACTAGACTCCTGTTTCAGTTTCAAGGTTTAAATGTCAAACACCTGGAGACATAATTACTCAACCTCAAAGTCATTCTATGAGTTCATTGCTCTAGTTCAGGGAAAGTCAAACTAGTAAATTAAGTTCAAGACACTGTTTGCACTGGGAGAAGACGAGATGCTGAGGGATGTGGGAGGAAGAGGGAGGAGTGTATGGTCCTTGTACTTAACCCCTGGGCTTTCTTGCCCTTACACAGGAGCCAACAGTACACATGCTGAAAGCCATGTCAGTACCTAACTTGGAGGGAAAGAAGAGAAGATTCCCTTCATCTTTGAGAAGTCAGACACACAGACGCCTGAAAATGTTCTTACTAACATCTAGAAGTTCTTACGAGAAATGTTCTACTGGGACAAGTCTCTAAATACTAATATAGCATCTTCTCTGATTCAAATTCAAGTCAATAATGACTTCTAATGTCTTAGGCCTAACAGTGTGAAAGAACCATTCGCTATCACACAGAGTACAGCAGTCATTTGTTTTTGTTCAAGTTTATTCTCCTGATTTATTTGCCACTATACCCAGGATCTATCTATATTCAAGAGCCAAGTTCTTTTAGTCAAAGTCTGAAAGTAAGTGATAAAGCAAAATAACATGCTGGGGGCTGGAGAGATGGCTCAGTGGTCTAAGGCACCTACTTAGAACAAGCTTGGCAAAGCATCAGGGACTGCGGTTCAATCCCCCAGCA
>NW_004524720.1:5762378-5766775 GCF_000260255.1 Octodon degus
TCTCTCTCTCTCTCTCTCTCTCTCTCTCTCTCTCTCTCTCTCAAATAAATAAAAAAATAATAAAAAAATAACATGCTGATAAAGGATGGTCTTATTAACTCCATGTCTTTCATAAATTCCCAACTAAAGATGTTTTGGAATTCTTAAGGACAGGACTCACACACTGTTGTTTATTTGTTTCTTCATCTTATTTTTATGAAGCAAGGTCTCACCACATCATTCAGGCTGGTCTTGCACTCACACTTAGTATCCCAAGTGGTAGGATTACAGGCATGTTTCACCATGGTCAGAATGCACTCAATATATTCTTCTCAACTGACCAAATTCCATAGTGTGCTGATGCTCTTAAAAATACCATTTTCCATTTCTATTGGACATGCTTAAGGAACTTCTACTACACTTGTGCAAAAACCCTCATTATAAAACAGCCCCTGTCAGTTGAGGTTTTGTTCATTAAGTCTTCGCCTACACATATGCCATCCACAGTTCTACCTAGCTTATCTTCCAGAAAATTTAGTGCTTCTGTTTTAATATTTAGATCTTTGACCCATTTTGATTTTAGTTTAGTGCATGACAATAGACATGGGTCTAATTTTAGTCTTCAGCATGTAGACAGTTTTTTCAGTACCATTTATTAAAGAAGCTATCCTTCCAGTGAACGTTTAGCTCCTTTGCCAAAGATCAGATGGCTGATTGTGTTTGGAGTTGTCTCTGTATGTTCTAGTCTGTTCCATTGTTCCTCAGGTCTGTTCATCTTTTTGGTTGTTTGGTTGGTTTGGTTTGGTCAGGTTTTTCATATTTTTTGCCAGTATCATGCTGTTTTTATCACAGTAGCTCTGTATAGATGTTATCACGAAGAATCAACCAAGATCTTATCTTATTAAAAAGCTTTTCACAGAAAAAAAAATCACCATCAAAGTGAAAAGGCAACCAAGAGCTGAAAAAATTTATGCCAGAGATTCTTCAGAACAATATAATATCTAGAACATGTAAAGAACTGGAAAAAAATCAGACTCCCATCTAACAAGGGGCATGTGAGATGAATACACACTTCACAAAAGAAGTACAAAGGACAAATAAATACATGAAAAACTGTTCAACAGCACTGATCATTCAAGATGTGCAAATTACAACGGCACTGAGATTCACTCTTGTAAATGGCTATTATCAAAAAGTCAGCCAACAACAAATGCTGGTGGAGCTATGGGGAAAAGGGAATACTCCACTGCTGATGGGAGTGTACACTGGTACAGCCATCACGTAAATCAGTGTGGAGATCTCTCCAAAAACTAGGGTTGGTGGTCCCATTCAACCCAATCATTCCCCTTCTGGGTACTTCCTGGAAGAATTAAAGACATCATACCACAGGGACATGTGCGTACTCATGTTAGCACCACAGTTTGTCATAGCTAAATCTTGAAAGCAGCTCAAATGCCCATCAGCTGAGGAATTGATAAAAATGTAGATTTTTGGTACAGCAGAGTGCTATGCAACCATAAAGAAAGATAAAATTGAGAAATTTACAGCTAAATGAATCCTTGAGACCATAATCGTAAGTGAAATAAATCAAATACACATGTGTATATGTCACATTGTCTCTTTGGTGTGAGAAGTTGAAAAGGTAAATAAGAATAAAAATGTTCAATAGATACTGTGAAGAATCTTTTCAAAAGGAAAAGGAGAGTGGAGTGAATGAAAGAAAACAAAAGAAGAAAATGAGAAAAGAAGAATAAAGTGAAAACAAAACTTTGTGACTAGGGAGGGAAAGAGAGTTGAAAGGAGGGGATGGGAATAGGAGAAAAAAGAAAAACATAAACCTTTTAATTAATTAAAAGAAAGAGGGCTGGGGGACAGCTTGGCAGCATAAGTGCCTGCCTGGCAAGCACAAGGTCCTGAGTTCAACTCTTGGTACCACATGCCCTCCTGGCAGTGGAGCCCAGGTGTGGTGGTTCATGCCTGCAATCCCAGCACTAGCGAAGCTGATGCAGGAGGATCACTATGAATTTGAACTGTGTAGGAAGACCCTGTATCCAAAAAGAGAAAGAAAGAGGAAAGAAAGAAAGAAGAAAGAAAGAAAGAAGAAAGAAAGAAAGAAAGAAAGAAAGAAAGAAAGAAAGAAAGAAAGAAAGAAAGAAAGAAAGAAAGAAGAAAACAACCCCTTAACTGTAGTCTCACAGCAGCCAGAAACCATTCTTCCCCACAATGGCCACCAAGACCCACTAACTTAAGCCTAGACACACATATGCAATGGGTTAGAGCAACAACGTAGAGAAGTAGAAGCCCAGCCCAAAATGGTAAGCGAACAGTCAAATTACATACACTCCTATACTCACTTCATCTAAGACTGAAAATGCTGCTTTCTGATATATTGTATAGATTCCAAACACTTATAATTTCATTGACTACACACACACACACACACACACACACACACACACACACACAAGCACGTGCACACTAGCTAAACATTGTATATTCCCTTCTTAAGCCATGCAGTTGAAAATAAACATGAAAAGCAATGTATTCCTAGGAAGAAAGGTGAAAGTTGTCACCCACTCATCATTATTGACCACAAAACAAAATAAAAAGACCCAGAGAACTCCTTTGGCCTGACAAAGTCTCCTTGCTGCAGAGCTCTGAAATCAGAAAAGCAAAAGACAATGCAAGACCCAGAGCTTAAGACCAAACCTCAAAAAGAGAAAATCATCTTAAGGGCTCACTTTATAGGCCCTGCCTGGAGAAATTTAATTATAGCACAAGAAGTATATGTGAAAAAGGAAAATGCCAAAAGCAGGGAGCATATGTAGAGTCATAACCGAGCACAGGCAGAGGTGGCACAGCGTTAAGATAAGAGTAGTGCTAAACTCCCTATGGTCCCAGATGGAGAGGCTCTACAGAGAAGGAAAAGGGGGCACAGCTTTAGGGGTGAGTAGGTTTAGACAGAGAAGGAAGATGACCTGGTATGGCAAGCCAAAGCCTCAGGAACGAGAATGTACAACATCTGCCTAAAAACCAGCATCTAGCCAGAAAGCAGTTAGAAACAGAAACTTCTGAAATGGAGCTGCGGGAAATTCTGGACATCCAGTAGGGGTGCTGAGGCTCTGAACCATGAGCAGGGGCCCCTAGAGGTTTCTGGGCCAGTGAATGACGGCGCTGCAATGTAGCTCCTCAGGAGATGAACACAATCATGGTGCTGAGAATGGACTCAGAAAAAAATGGGGACTGGATCTCCCAGTGACAGGCGAACCATTGAAGAGATTCTCAGGGTTAGCTGGTATGCACTAGAAGCAAATGAAGAAAATGAACAGAAAGCTATTATTCCAAAACCACTGAATCCAAAAGAAAAGATAATCCAAAGATTTCTAGACCTTGTGGCTGATGAAATGGTGGCTTCATGAACAGAAATAGGAATTAGGAAGTAGAAAATCAAGTTCATTTGAGATAAAGGTACAACTGTTTGAGAGAAAACCTGAGACCAAAATGGAAGTCCAGTCTTCATGCCTTTCCAGAGCAGGAAAGGCACCATTAAAGGTAATCTTGGAAGATCTCAGCCACAGAGGAGACCACCTCAAGCTGAAAGCATAGGTCAGGGCAGGAGGACGTGGTATCACTGACATAATTGCCAGAAGTAACTGACTGTGAGAAGAGCCACAAGGCAACGAATACCAAGACTTGATCATGGCCCTGGCAGAATTTCCCAAGGTGCCAGTGTGTTCCTCCACCACCGTCTACTCCCCGAACCTCAGGGAAGAAAGCAACCTGTACCAGCCTCAGGAGCCAGGCAGCTCTGTGAAGAGTCTGGAGCCCATGAGCACACTATACTTGATTTCTCATTCACTGAACACCCACATGGATGTGGCTGGAGTAGAGGGTCCATTTCAGAATGTCATAGCCTTCTCAGCTTCTCCAAATATCCTAAGTCTCATTGAAATATTCATGCCTAATGAAACAATTTTCTTGTATCATAAGCATAAAGGATTTTAAAAAATTTGTTGTAGTAGATTAATATTTGCAACACAAAGACACAATATGTCTGGGGCCATCTGTGCACCAGCTACCTTAAGGTAATTAGTACATATTTGTATAAGTGCACCATAATATCACACTGGGCCCACACATAATGCTACTGTTATATCCCACAAAAATATATTTTTAAAAACATGTTTATAAGTTGGGGAGAATGAAGCCTACTATGTGTATCAATTTTGCATACTGTCTAAAACACATAAAAGCACTATAAGATGAATGCCACCATGTGTTTGTATTGCAGCACAATTTCCAGGCTGCAGACACGCAGACCTGAGGAGCCAGACTCACCTTCTACAACTGAGACACAGCAATAAACTTAAAATGCATTGACAGAACTTAGAAAACTCTCTTGTCACCTATAGCATATA
>NW_004524720.1:5766875-5801129 GCF_000260255.1 Octodon degus
TACTTAAAAAATAAAAAAGTCTACTAGAGTTTAAAATGTCAGTATTTGATTGATTAGAATTCTTCTGGCTTAAGCAGTAAGTTGATTTGAACAGTTCCCACTAATACAGTAAAACACATGTTAAAGATTACAAATTGTTTAACGAGTTTTGACAAACAAGTCCCCTGGTGGTCCTGAAATTTCTGAGAAGCAGATGGAAGAGGTACAAGTTTATAGATTCCCCTTCCTATCTGCACAAAGCCAAAGAGGTCTGCAGCAGGTATTAGTGCAAAGAAGGGACATTGTCAGACAATAAAGAGACACAATTGCCTCTGTTAGCACAACAATTAATTTTGTTTGCAGAGTACCGTGAGTCTATTTGTTACTGGGAATGTGCTAATTATTCTTGCTAATTACATGCAAAACATTCATTATCACCTATAAGTGGAGCTGGACCCCTCAGGTTTCAGTGACAAATTAATTACTGTGTTTTCCTTCTGAATGTTTTTCCAGGCTGTCTTGGTATTATATGAAAAATAAATTGTTTAGCGGCTCACTTGTCTTCAGAGTCACTCATTAAACCAAAAAGTAGGCATGCAGAGCTCCATCAGTTTTCCTCACCTGTCCTGTTAGGACAGTGGCTTCCAAAAGCCCCCAACACCGATGGATTGAGATAACTGGAAGCCTCACAAAATGTTGGGGGCAGAATTTCCCAAGGTGACAGTGTGTTCCTCCACCACCGTCTACTCCCCGAACCTCAGGGAAGAAAGCAACCTGTACCAGCCGCAGAGAAGGCCAAATCCCTTACCCCAGGATCCACACACCCGCGCCCTTTGGGCTTGCCTTTCAGAAGGATGAAATCACATCCAAAAGGTCACTTTTATACTACCTCTCCACCCCTAATTTGCAATTTGGTTGATCAAAAAACAAATCCTGAGTTCCCAATTTATTCCTGTTAAACTTTAAGGTTGGCAACAAGGCCCGTAATGTTGACACATACATTTTTTTTATTCTAAATGTGAATTACATTGGAAAGATCAGATGCTGGGCATATCTAATTTTGTGCTGATCCTGGGTTGTCCACATTTTTCTCTGGTGCCTGACTGTTGCTCACAGCACTAGCTCCATCCTTCACTCCTTGTGGCCCTCTATGCCGTCAGCATTCTCCTGGCACATGCTGCACAGCACATGTCCCCAGAGCCCATGTGTCTGCGCCCCTTGTTCTTTCTGGCACCCTCTCCTCATCGGGCTCTTCGCAAGTGCTTGGACTCCTTTGGGTGTACCTGCCCCTATCTGCCAACATCCGGTCTCTTCCCATTGCAGCTCTGTAACGCAGATGCAAACAGTAGCCCTCCATCATGGACAGATAAAATAAGAAGGAAGTTTCCATTGTCACATAACTCACTTCTTCTATTTTCAATTTCGAACACTATTTGGAAACAGGAAATACGTATAGGAAGCTACACAATCCCATTGCAGGTACACATAAATTTCACACTCTGAATGATCTACTGTGGTCATTTTTTCCCAGAATTTCAGTTTATGACTTTAATGTTTTATATAGGCAAGAGTTTTGAATTTTTATTTGATTTTAGTCAATTGCATATATTTAGTTTTTTAGTTTTTGTAAGTTGGCAACAGTATTTACTGAAATGCGTAAGACTAAATGGTTGAAGTAAAGCTATAAGTGTTGTAAGCTCAAAGACTAGAAAGAGCCTGTAACCACTGAATCAAGGTGTAGTCCTGCCTGACATCTACGACAATGGAAAATAGAAGACTCCTCTAGTTGGCAGGGGCTGAATTTGAACTCTGTGGCAGGCCAGGTCTGTCTCACACCCCCTTTTGTCACCATCTGGCCCTTTCTGATGTCCTATTCCCTGTCCAGCCATCACCACATCCATACCTTCCTTCTAATACTGTACCTTTCCCCCTGTTTAATAGAGTTTACTACATGAGGTATGATCAAGAAACATAGTGAATGTTTAGGAGGTTGTTTGTTTGTTACAACTGCAGACACACTACCACTAGTAACTTTCACTTATCCCTTTATTCTTGCCACTTTATGAAGCAGTTCTGGAAGTGCTCTTTCATGAGTGCTTTTAGTTGTGTCGTCTTGGCTACATTGATGTCCTGCATCCCTGCATCAATTCAAAGCATTTACCTTCCACAGTTATTTTGGCTTTGGGAAAGAGCCAGAAGTCCCATGAGGCCAGTTCCAGTGAATAAGATGGGTGAGATACACCATAATGCAACGACAAGCCCGCCTTGCCACTGGATGGCATCTAGCAGCAACGTCCATTGTGCCTTTTAATCACACCTTGTAAAAACACTCATAAAAGAAGACTTCCAGAATGGCTTCAGAAAGTGGCATGAGGGGCCAGCGAGATAGCTCAGTGTATTACAGTGCCTACTTAAGCAAGCACAGGCACCATGGTTCAATCCCTGGCACCACAAGCTGTGCCAGCCCCACCCTCAGGGCAGGCTGAACCAGTCACAAAAAAAAAAAGAAAAGAAAAGAAAAAGAAAGTGGCATGAACAATGAGATAAGTGTGTTCACAGCAAGGGGAAGAATTTGGAGGAGAATAATGATAATACCTCCTTTATTGTAATAATGTTTAATTTAAACACACTTTTTTTTATTATTCCTTGTACAGTAGGCACTGTTATGTACTTTGATGTAATTATAATTTATCTGTTGTTTTTCATTATTTTAAGGTTTTGCTAATATTATCAAATTACCCAAATTTAAGTTTTAATGAGTTGTTTCAGCCAGTTTCCTACCACTTGTAGCCTATCAAGGGATTTTGAGAGATCATTTTTAACCAAAAGGGATGAATTTCCCATGGTGGTAATGGCTGGTGGTGTGAGCTTAATGATTAACCTTATTTGGGGAATAGCGCATGACTGAAGGAAAGACTCCAGCCCCACTGCTCTGTTCTCAGACATCTTCAGAGAAAAAGACCCCCCCCCCTCAGAAAGCAACTCTACATTTAGTTTGCGATCATACATTCTAATATCTAACTGTGCTTCAATTTATGAAAATAAATTGTACTTCTTTTAATATAGAGAGTAGCTCCTGTGTTATCCTGAGGCTGATCATGCGCACAGACCCTGGAGGGTCAGGCTGGATGCTGCAGGTGCTCAGGTTCTCAGATGCAGGCCTCCCCCAGAAAGCCAGGGACACTCACCTTGATGTCCCAGAGAACTTGGGCTGGAGCCAGGCTGTGCCGCTCACCCCCTCTGTGACCAGGCTTGCTTTCTGAGTGAGTTGAATATGAAAAAAATCCACAGGGAAGTGTGAGGGCCAAAAGAAAGTATGCCTGACATGTAGCGCCCTGTTAGTATAATAATCCCAAGGGTGGCTGAATGACATTCTCACCATGTCTGCATGTTCTGTGGAAAATATGTATTGCTGTCTTCCACAGTTCCTCAGAATTAAAGAAGGAAAACAGAATAATTTAAAAACTGAAGTTTCTTTCTCGTTTAACTCACTCTTTCAAAACAAAACTCTTTTTCACAAGAAGAACTAAAAAAGAAAACATTTCATGGACTTCTTGTATAAATCATACCATGGTGGTATGGAATTTTAGGAACAGTGAGAGGAGTGGAAAAGAAGCGAAGTGGGTAAAGGAGAGGAGGGCCAGGCCTCTGTCACTTTGGGGAAACGCCCCAGGTTATAGCAGCCTTCTCCAGACACCAAAGGTAAGGGGACAGAAAACCCAAGGGAGGAGGTCAAGTTTTGGAATGTGCTTGCCTTTCCCATGCTTCAAACTTCTGCCTGGCTGAAGAGGCTGCAGCATTTTGTGAACGTGGTGGTACGCTCCACAGCTCTGATCTGTCTACAAAATCAGCATCCACATCCAGTTCCTTTTCTGTTGAACCTTTTAGAAGTCTGTCGTTTTTGGCCCTTAGTTGTTTATTTTCTTTCCTTAATCTCTCGTTCTCAGCCACAAGGAACTCCACATGTCTCTTCAAATCTGCAGTTTTGGTTGCCTGCTCCTCTATAATTGTTTTGTCATCTTTTGGGCCTTTACATCCCATACACGGTTCTGCCAGCTCACTCTTTTGTTGAAGTAAATACAGCAGTGCCTCTAGACCACTGTCAAGACCCTCTGAATTTCAGAGGGCGTTTCTCTGGGGCAAGACTGTGCTTCTGAGCAGGAAGGGAGATCCTGTCCTATCCTGTCCTCTGCACACTCCTCGGGAGCCTTGGGCGGTGCCTGCAGGCGAGCAGAACTCGAGGCCCTACCCATGTTGTGCTGGGCTCCTGTTGCTTCACCCTCTTCCACTCCTCTCTGGGCTGAGAAAAAGCTGCTTCCTGCGGCTGTCCTCTGCAGCTCCAGGGACAAGCGAGCTGCTCAGACTGCGTCATCTTCATGGCTTCACAAAGATATGCTGCAGCATTTTTGTGACAAGAAATAGCCTCTTCGTATTTCCCTGCAGCTAACAACGGGCCCAGGCATCTGCTCTGTTCATGAGCCAGGTTGAGGAGTCTGACCATTACTTCCACAGAGCCCAAAGAAGACTATGACTCGAGGGAGGGAAGCGACACCAAAGGTGAGGGAACCGCGCTTGTGTTCCCCACACAGTACAAATCTGTGTAGCCTTGCAAACCGCACCCTAGACTGAAACACGTGAGTCTTCGCCCAGGACTGAGCTTCAAAAACTCATCAGTTTCACAAAATCCCATCGGTTTCTCTCTCGCCCTAGAGAAAAATTAATTCCGAAATTTGACTTCTCCCAGTCCATTGCAGAGCTCCAGATTCCACGGGTTTTCTTCAAATACAACTTGCAGCTATAGAAAGGACCTCCAATGGTACACCTCTTTCTGTGAGTCCTTACAGATAAAGAAGTCCCCCCTTTTCCACGGTTTTGTTTCCTGAGGTTCCAATTGCCTACTAACATCATCCAAAATATTAAATGGAAAGTTCCAGAAATAAACAATTCTTAAGTTTTCAAAGGCATGCCATTCTGAATGGCAGCATGAAATCAAATTACCACTGCCCGCCCCCATCTCTCTCTTTCAGCGGTTCCATCCCGGCCCACTACTCGCCGGCCAGCTAGTTGCTGAGCAGTCCCCATTATCAGATTGACTCTAGGATTATCATAGCGCTTGTGTTCCAGGAATCATTCTTTTATTTAATGACAGCCCCCAAATTAAGCTTTCCTGTGGGTAGGCATTTATAAGGAAAAGCTTAGTATTGATTGGCTTAAGTGCTGTCCTCCGTTCCAGGCACACATCAGAGACTTGAGACCTATTCCCTGCGGAGAAGGAAGGACTGCTTGGGCACAACCCTGGCCTTCTCCAAACTCCTCCAGCGTAACCCTCCCCCATCCTCCGGCAACCTCACAATATGCCAACTATAGCATACCCAAAAAGGCATCTCTAAAGACACAGAATTCATTTCCATTTGGTAATTTGCAAGTTAGTTGATTGAAAGCTATAGAAAGAGTAATCCTAATGAACAATCTTCCTGAGAAATAATATCAAAACTAGATTTCTGCCTCCTTTCTCTAACCAAAGCTCACAGCAGAAAAGTCATAATATAATCAGTGTTCCTTTGGGTTTTCTCATCAAAAAGAAGTAATAATTGATTCTATTTCCATTATATTCTTTAGAAAATTGTTTTCTTTCTAAAGAAAACAGCGCATTCGAATACTATCAATTATTAGATACAACAGATTTGATTCCTTGCACATATATCCAAATAATGAGTCATTAGAACAACAAAGTCTCTCTGCTTCATTTCAGATGAGTCATTTATGAGTCAAACAACTCTTCCATGTTCTGGACTGGGCTCAGAATACAAGAGACAATAACTTTGAGGAGAACTTTGTTGATAGTATTAATTAGAAGCCTCTCCAAAATAAAACCTGTTGTCATCAGTCCCGATGTTTACCAGGAAGCCAAGTGAGTTGGATAGGACAGTCACAGTAACCATGACACCCCCACTGAAATGCACGATGAAATGTGTTCCCGACAGTGCAGATGTTCATACTTCATATGCAGTTAGTAAAATGTTTATGTAATTAATAAAATAGACACAAATGTCTCTTAAGCACCTAAGTCTGGAAGGACAAAAAGGGTTTCTAGATAAGCCGCCTGCCCACCTGGTACCTATGAAGGAAAACTCCCAAGTCCTGCCACTGTCGGTGCTGAAGTGACCAGCTGGCGCATAGACAGAGACATAGTGTATTTGGCCAGGATGTAGTATAGTGGATGTTCAACATTAAACTATTCTAAAATTGGGTTTCTTTGCAAGAAATCTATGTTTCTATCTTCTTTTTCAAAATCAGAAACTCTGGCAGTATCAGGTCCATTTGCAGAGGGCAATAGCAGTCTGGACCCAGCAAGGTCATCCTGGTTGGACTCAGAGCTCCATGACTCCCACACATTTTGTAATTTTCCCTCTGGCTTACTTGGCTCCTACATTATCTATCTTGCCCAAGTTGGCCTGAGAGTTTCTGACCCTGAGCTGTGAATAAGTCATAAATATATTTATCATTTACTGATTTTTCTCTACTCTTTAAAGGTCACCATGATCCTGAAGAAAATCTTGGCTGAAAAAAATGGAAAGAATTTTAGTGTAATCTAAAGAGAAAAAAGGACCTCTACAACTTTGAAAATCAAGAGGTAAAGAAGTGTCACACAAGACAAGGAAATCAAAAGGACAGAAGTGACCATAGGGATTAAGGAAAACCAAGAATTCTAGCCAGGAGGATATTGTTGGCTTCCTTTATGGTTCATGTCTGTGTAACCAACTTTTCTCTTATGTTGAATAATGTGTGGAAGTCAAACCAAATCATTCCTGATGAGAAACTTAACATGTTCATGGTTTCTGGTCCACTAGCTGATTACTATTTAAAGCATTTTACAACTAAAATGATTATTTTAGTTTTATAGAAAGCTTTGAAGTCAATTTGTTGCCAAGATTCATAATAAACTGCATGTGTTAGTCAGATTTCCACTATAGTAACAAATACCAAGAATAATGAACTTGTGGAAAAGAAAGTTTATCAGCTCACAACTTTGGAGGAATCAGTCTATGAATGATTAGTCAGGTTGCCAGGCAGCAAGCATGGCAGGAGCACTTGGCAGAGGTAACCCCCATTTACCTCATGGCTGGATGTGAAATGGAAAGGAAGAGAAAGAGACCAGGGTCCCATCATCCCTTTGAGGCTATACCCGCCTTGATCTAAAGACCTTTCCTAAGGCCCCAACCCCCTCAAGGTTCCTCAAGAGCCCTGTGCTGGGAAATGATCTTTGACTACCTGGGCCTTTGTGGGACACTTAGCATGAGAACTGCAGCACTACATTAGCACCAGGCCATCCAAGATTGCTCAGAGCTATAAGTCAGCACAGAACATGTGATCACAATCACCGGGTAAGTAAACCAACTTCAGAAAGATAATGCATCTTATTCACTAAGAACCAAAAAAGATTCCCAGCAACCGGGCAAAGCAATACAATGCAGAAAAATAAAATACTCAGCAAGGCCTCTCACAATGAATTTACTGCTGGTACCAGCTTTTAATGATTCCCATAGCCTACAGCAGGAGCTGCAGACCCAAATCAAGGATTGCAAGGGTAGCTTGTGAGTCCTGTGTTCAACTAGCCTTTGAAACGGCTTCACTGTTGATCCAAAAGTCACCAAAGAGCATAGTTAAGGGGAACCATGAATATCACCTCACTTTCCAGCTGGGGAAACTGAGACTCAGAGGTCAGTTCCCTTGGTTATGCGAAGCTAGTTAGTATACAGCCAAGATGAAAACTGCCTTCCCTGCCTCCTGCTGCAGCAGTGTTCCAATTTCTGAAATAATATAGAACATGTCACTCAAGGAAATAGGAAACTTTATGATGTTTTGAATAAAAAAATTTTCTATAGAGAAGAAAATCTAAATAAGCAAAAAAGGAGATGGAGTAGGCTTACTCCTCCTTATTAATTGATAAGAAGAAGTCTTTTCAAAGATATTTACCAGTCATAGCTCTCATCTTCCACTCTGCTATTCTTCACCTCAGAGTAGACAATGTTTCAAATATTTAGCAAATGAAGCTAATTATTCAAAGAATAGCTGAATCTCACATTATGCCTAAGAGAATTCATTTTTTGAATATTTCTTTGTTTCCAGTGTGAATCCCAAAAGATAAAACAGCAGACAGGGTTCAAGAAAGAAAGAAAATGAGAAAGAACCCTACCTTTATTTTCAGGGCTGCACTTGACTCAGGAAATAAGTTAATTATTAAGCTCGTTTCATTTTTTAAAAGGGAATGTAATCATTCCTTCTTTATTCCAAATGTATGCTTTACTTAGGAGTAGCGATGTCATTCTATTTGAAAGACTGTTTGCTGGAGCTCAGAGTCACCCCGGGGCAATGTATTATTGATAAATCCATTTTCTTGTATAATCACCACTTCACGTTTACAACATTCCACAGGCTCCCCTGTAACCTTCTTGCGGTTTCCCTGGACAAGGGGACTGCAGTCCACACTGCCAGGAAAAAGCAACCCAGTTCTTACAAGTTAGCTTATGCAATGGAAGTTTCAATGTCATTTGACGAGCCCTTCTCCTTGGAACCACATGACTAAGGTGACACGTAGCTATAAGGCCTGCAGTGTTCTGAAACTCTTAGGCCCACTGTGCGCATTTGCATGCATTGAAAGGGCCACCTTTCAAAAGCGAAAAGCGCCATGTCATTGAGTTGAACACGGAGGGTCAGATGGAGCCACTGCACAAAGGCTTATTTAAATGTTATTTGTCTCCACATTCATGGCTTTTCTGATGATAGAGGGGTCAGCTAAGAACCTTTGTGTCCAGCTTGCTTCAGTAAAGCAGCATTGTGCTTTTCTTCTTCCATTTTTATTGTGGAGAGTTGTTGGTTGGTTTTTGGCTTGTTTTTTGCTTTCTTGTTGTGTGTGTACTTGGGGTCTATTTGCACAGTTGGGAGGTCGGGAGGGGCTCCGCCAGCCAATGTGAGATGAAAAAAAAAAAAAAAATGCATGGTGTACTATTGCAGGGTGCTCAGGAATCTCTCAAGTGTTTGAATAAACACATACCACACCAATTTAAAGGGGAAATAAAACAGGAAGAAAAAAATAGAGAACTGGCTTAGCAAAAAGACAAACAAGGCACTCTGAGACCTGGACAGGCGGGCATGTCCCGCACATTCCTCACACTTCCTTTCGGCCTAATGGGTCCTGAGCCCCATCCTTTGTCTGCTGATTAACTGTTCTGTTCATTGACCAGCCACTAATTGCATGTTCCTTAGAGTTACCCTACATTACTGTAAGAATTAATGAGACACAATTACAGCTCCCAGAAACCTCGGCCCAGCCGATTGCACAGCCCTCCAACTGAATTAGAGCTCTCTAAGAGAAAAGAAGGAAAGACAAGTGAATTGTTCACAGGAAGCAGAATGCTTTTTGTTCAAAATTTTTTGTGTTTATTTGAAGTTGTTTCATAATTAGGCCTGGGGGTGAGGGACAGAGAAAAAGACGAAGAATGGATACAGAACGTGGCACTGGCTTTCACTGGGAAACGGGGGCAGATGCAAGGAGACATGTATTATGCCGATGGAGAAAAACTTAAGATACCCACAAAAAAAAAAACCTTAAATGAACCAAATTCAATGTCACAAATAAAAGCAACATAGAGCATCAATAACAAATTGGTGCTTATGTAGAAAGCATACTACACCTGGAAAATCAGAATAAGAACATCCTTTTAGAATTATTTTCCATATAAATGGCACTGCCTAAAATAAGCAAAATTTTAATATTGATTTCCTATTTGCTGTTCATTAGAATCCAAGGCTTATTGGCCAAGCTTTACTAAAGAATTGGAAATGGATATAGAGCCTTTAGAAAAGATTAATTTTCCCTTGTTCCCAAATATTTCCAATTGAAAAAAAGTTGTTTTCTTTTTTCTTTTGAGTGTGGAAATAACCCAGGACACTTCAAATTGCAATTTTTCTGAAACTCTTTTTTAGATTTGATGATTTTAAGATTACTTTGTCAACAGTCAGGTTAAAAACAAATTTAATCTAATTTTTCCTAAAAATAAAGGTTTTTTTTTTTGTATTTACATACACACAAATAGGCAGAAATGATACAAAGATGATGACAATGCAGAAAGAGATAACAGATAGATAAATGATAGCTGAGGAGAGAAGTCGAGAGAACAGCTAACTAGACAGCTAACTAGAAAGATTAAAGAAAATTAGGATCCTGTACTTAATAAAACCAATGGAATTTCTTCGAACTTCAACTCAGTACCAGAATTATACTTTAGATATTGATTTGGCACGGATGGAGAGTAAGGTGAATGCCATGTGCTCAGGATCAAGGCTGAAGACACCACTTACATATAAACAAAAGGCTCACAAGTGCATGGGGAAGTGGGTGGAGGCTTTTTAGGGCAGACACACACACTTGTACAAGCACACACACCTGCACACAGTGGAAGTGAACATTTGCATCTTTGGAGGCTGAAACAATTCATCAGAGCCACAGAAAAGTGCAGTAGACATGTGCCGAATCTTCTCTTGTCACGTCTCAGAAGGCAAGAGAAGGGCTTTCCACTGAAAGTCTTGCTTTGTGTGCGGGGGAGGAGACTCAGTTGTAGAGCACTTGCAAAACCGGTGAGAAGCCCTGAGTTCCATCTCCAGCACCACAAAAAGAAAAAAAACATCTTGCCATAGGAAGAGGGGAATAGCTACAGGGCCTATTCAAGCACTCCTTAAACAAATGACTGCTAGGTTCTCACCCTAGTGGTGTCCACACACAGCTGGTCCATTCCCCCCGAGCTGTGCGCTCACCCAGACCATATCTTTCCCCTCCCTTGTGGAATTCACTCACCCTCCTCTGCCTCTCAAATCTTATCCTTGCTTCAAGGCCAGCTCCTTTACACACCTACCTCCCAACCCTTCCTCCCTTCAAAGGAAATTCTCTCTTTGACATCCCAAGCACATATTGCTTGTACCAACTTGTACCAAACATTTGTCACTTAATCATAGGCAGTATCAAATGCCTGTGTCTCGTCTAGGCTACAAATTCCTTGTAGAAAGATGAGCTAACTTTCCCCCCCTCCACTCCCAGGGTACTTAGCAGTGTCTTGTGTACCTTCTGGGAGATTAATAAATATCTTATGGTTAAAAGAAACGTTGGACAAATGAATCAGCACAGAAAAACATAACAAGTGAAAAAAGTAGGAAAGAAGCAGAGATGGTCTGACATGCTAAGAGGTTTGGGACCAGAGGTGCGAGGTTTGGGACAGGATCTGAGGATAGGACTAAGACAGGACCTACAGGGTTCCTCAGATCTGCCTTCTCCCCACCCACCCCCTACCCCTTCTTGTGTGTTGGGGGGAGGATACGGGGCACTTTCCAAAGAGTTTAAGAGGAGACCAGGCTCCCTCTGGAGTTGCCCAGTCAGGACCCTTTACAGGCAGGATGTTATCAGGTGAGCAAGGAAGTGAGAGGGGAATTGAAAGAAACAGCTGATTCAGAGCCCAGAGTTTGAGATTGCTATGAAATGCAGTAAGAAGCCAATGAAAACATCTGAAGACAATGTCTTCCTTAGTCCCTAAGAACAGATGCAGGAGAGTCCATGGAAATGGTAAGGTGAGCCCAACCCTTGTGTTCAGCATCTTCACAACTGGTGGACTGAATATACTCAGGAGAAAAATGTGTCTGTACAGCAGCAGGTACAGGCTTTGTTTCTTGCTTGTCCCTAACGAATGCACTGTGATAGCTGTCTAGCACTTACCTTGCGTTAGGAATCACGAATAATCCAGAAGTGATTTAGTGTATGGCAGGATGTGCACACACACATAGGAAATGTGTATGTATGTACTACAGGTCTGTATTACATGCAAATACCACCTCATTTTGTTCATTCTCTTTTCTTTCTTTCTTTCTTTCTTTCTTTCTTTCTTTCTTTCTTTCTTTCTTTCTTTCTTTTTTCCAGTTCTGGGTATTGAATCCAGGACTTTTGTCCTGAGGTAGAGTTCCAAACTATCTTTAGTATTTACTTATCATACATTGTTTTTTATTTGCAATATTAGTCACAATCATATTCTTTTTTATTAGCACGCATTTGCAGTACTTGATAACCCAATCATCATGGGAAATTTGTACATGTTCCTAATACATCTTAATTCTTTTCTCTCATTCCTCTTTTTTTTTCTTTCCATATTTATTTGATATAGGGCCTCACTATGCAGTTCAGACTCATAGTAATGCTCCTGTCTCAGCCTCCCCAGCACTGGGATTACAGTTGTGCGCCACCATGCCCAGTTTCAGTGGCCAGCACAGCATGTGGCCAGCATGGCATGCATTGGCTTTCAAACCCAAGTCCTCAATTTTGCCAGGAAGTCTCTTCTCCCCAGCCCCATTCTTGTCCCCTTTCCCTCCCCTCCAACCCTTTTTTCCTCTCCACCTGCAAAAGCTCTATTTCCATTTTTTAACCTTCCTTTCTCTTTCCTTTAAATTTCTTTCTCTTCCTTTCTTCTCCCCTCTCCTGATCTCTGGCTCCCTTCCCACTTAAAAAAGTTCTTCTTCCACCCCTGGGGCATGCTGACATGGCTGCTGAGACTGCATGTGGTGGCAAGTGCCTGTAATCCCAGCACTTGGGAGGCTAAAAACAGGAGGATAACTATGAGTCCAATCTGTGTAGTGAGACCCTGTAGGCCCTTACTAAATGCATAAAATAATAACATAAATAATTAAAAATGAAAAAGCTCTTCCTGCTTCCTGGGGTCTGTCATGTTTTGCTCCTTGTTTATGCTTTGGGTTTCTCATACAGGAGATTTTGTCCTCAGGGTGTACCCATGTACCTAAAAGACCCTCACTGAGTTGCTAAGCTGCCTAAACTGGACTCTGACTTGCAATTGTACTGCCTCAGCCTCCCAGAGTGCAGGGATTACAGGTGTGCACCATCACACCAGGCCTCTTGCCATTTTATTCACGGAACTTGAGCATCTACAGGCTTTGTATCCTCTATGGGTCCTGCAACCGATCTCCCATGAATACTGACTTCCTTCTAGTTGGATATGTTCTAAGGGAAAATGGCATTGAGCAGAGAAAAAATATTAAAAGAGGCACAGAAGGCAAGTAACACACAGTCCCTGCTTTCCCAAGCAGTGACAGACAGACCCCTGCACTTCTTATGAATTTGCCAGATGGAATGAGTTTTCAAACAGCAGCAGGAATGGTTGTTAACACCAGAGATATACTAAGAAATTAAGTCTCAGGCTAGCTAAGAGAGTAGTTTTCTCTCCAAACATTAATATGTATGCATTTACTCAATCTAGACCAGAAAAAAATAACCTTAAATAAGCCTGAAAGTTAAAAAAGGTTTAGTGAAAAAAACCAAAAAAAGCAAAATGGACATAACTATATCAGTGTTTACTAGAGGAACAGATGTAACAGAAGATATACAAGTGTAAAAGAAATTACAAGACTGGCCTGATGAGGAAGTGTGCCGAGGACACAGACAGATGGACTCAGCCAAAGGTGTGGAGCTCCCTGGGGTTGTCCCACACGGTTGGAGTTCTGAAGCATCTAAATCAGAACCCCAGGAGTCTATCCGGGAAGGTAAGGACCCCTACAAGGTGAAGAGTCTGCCCTGGAAGACAGGAGATAACATCTAAGCTGAAGGCAAAGACTGGAGCTGCTCCCAGGAACAGAAGCAGATCTGTCCTTCCTCATTTCCCTTTATACCACCTGGGCTGCCAGCAACCTAGGGTGGGTCTGTGACACCCTAGGCTGTAGAATTGCTGAGCTGATTTCATTAAGCTTCTAAACTTCTCAAAGTGACAGCATCGATCAACCATTATGTTATCCTTTCCTGTCTGGTACCTAGAAAAAAAAAAAAAAAACAGCAAATAGGGATGGAGGAACACAGAAAGGAAACGAACAGGGAAGAGAGAAGTAATGAAAAGGCATAAAGCCAAACAGCTAGATTTGGGAGCACAGATGGTTGAAATAAACGTTCATGTTTTCACCAGATGTTGAGCATGTTATCAACACCACTAGAATTATCAATTTTATAACTTTGGGCATATCATGGTGAATGTCATATAAACTCTCAGGTAAACTAAGCTTTGTGAAGGTGCACTTCCAGCTAAACTCACTAACTACAGGCATTTACAGAACAGTGTCTGCTAAACTCAAAATGAAATCAAATACATCATGCTATCCAGGTACTCCCGAAAGTCTCTTAAATTAACTTCTTTTAATTTTCATTCAAGAAAAAAACAAGCTAAATATGAAAGTATGTTTGAACTATCTAGAAAACACATTCATTGTATATTGTATTTAAATAAGATATGCACATCAAACTTCCCAAGATACTATTATATTTATAGTCTATATGAATGTATAAATCTTAAAAATAAGATTATTTTACCCCCCATTAAGAAGAGGGACAGCAACCTATGGCAATCAGCAAATGGATGCCTTCTGCAATACTTCAGACTTAAAATGGTTCATGCCCACATCTGTCATTAGTCAATTTCATACTTCATATTTTTAAAAATTCTACAAGACATTTGTAGCCATATTCAAGGAAGATGAAATAATTTTAGAATTATTAACTATAGAGGAGACTTAAGATACAATACCAAAGCCACAATGTATCACCAAAATAACTAATAAATTGGACTTCTTTAAAATTAAATACTTCTGCTCTGTGAAAGACAATCTCAAGAGAATAACAGGATAAGCCACAAAGTAGGAGAAAATACTTGCAGGAGGCATGCTGGATACTGGACTGCTAACTAAAAAATGCGAAGAATCCTTAAAATTTGACAGTAAGGCAAAGGACAGCCCAATTAAGACAGAAGCAAAGACCTAAACAGACATTTCACTAAAGAAGATTTCAGTGTAGCAGATAAATATATGAAAAGTGGTTCAATGTCAGATGTTAGGAACTGAAAGTCAAAACAACATGAGTTACCACTGTACTCAGGTCAGAATGACTAACGCACAAAGCAGAGCCACACCAAACGCTAGTGAGGATGTGGAGGAAAAGGGACTCCCTGTCATTTCAGGTAGGAATGTGAGATGGTACAGCCACTTTGGAAGGTAGACTGGCAGTTTTCTATAAAGCTTATACACAGTCATCATACAGTCCACCAATGTCACTCCTTGCTACTGACCCAAACAAAGGAACTGAAAATTTACAAAAACCAGCACACAGATATTTTTAACAGCTTTTTTATTCACAATTGCACAAACGTGGAAACTACCAAGATGCCCTTGATTAAGTAAATGGATAAATTGTGATTTGCCCAGACAATAGAATATTACTTAGCACTAAAAAGAAATGAACAATCAATTAATAAAACATGAAAAATATTTAAATGTATATGACTGAGTAGGTGAAAGAAGCCAGTCTGGGAAGACTATATGACTCCAATTATATGACATTCTAGAAAAGAATACGGAGACAGAAAGTTGCATGACTGCTAGGGGTCTGAGAGAGAGGAGGATGAGCAGAGAGAGCAGAGAAGAATTTTAGGACAATGAAACTATGCTGAAAAACCTACAATGGTGGAGACATGTCATTATACCTATGACTAAATCCACAGAAGACACAGCACCAACGCAGCGACACACTGGGCGACAGGCGTGTGCCCGCCTGTTAAGGCTGATATCCCACTCGGGTGCAGGATGCCAAACATAAAAGTGATCAGGCATGCACAGGGCAAGGACCACAGGGAACCTCAGTACTTGCCGCTCAGTGTGGCTATGAACCTCAGATTGCTCCTAAGGCTGAAGTTCATCAGTTTTAAAAATGAATGAAATCACCACTATTCTATACTGTAGAAATTGCTCCTGTGTTATAGTCAAAATGAGCCCTCAGTCATAGTGATTACTATAACTGCAATTTTCCCCTAAATGTAATTGCAAATTCAGTTATTTTGAGTTTAATATATTATATCTGAAGTATCTATTTAACATGTAGTCTACACTATAATCCCAGCACTTGAGGGCTGAAGCAGGAGGATTACTACAAGCTAGCGGCCAGCCTGGGCTACATAGTGAGTTCACAACCAGCTTGAGCTACACAGTGAGACACTGTCTCAAAAAAAAAAAATGTAGTCTAATTTAATCAATAATTTAAAATATAAAATTGTGATACAAATACAGTAGTATCTAGCAGTATACCACAGGTGAGAATTAGAAGTCATCCTTTCTCATTTTATAAGTTTAGGATCCCTAAAGATACATGATACCCAGTCATTTGGCACACCTATTATAAAACTGAAATAGAATGACTTTGTTGTTGTTGTTATTGTTGTTGTTTTTGTGTGTGTATATGTGTATTACCACGCACTAGACTAAAATCAAAATGGATCAAAATCTAAATATTAAAACAGAAATACTACAAGAGAAAATAGAACTCTTGAAGGCATTAGAGTAGACAAAACTTTATGAACAAAACTCCAATTGCACAAGAAATATTGCAAATAATCAATAACAGGGACTTAATCTCTCCTGCAAGTCCACAGCACACATCCTCCATGTGGGTCACTAGAAGGCTAGGCCTAGATGTTAGCTCACCAGCCTTACCCTGCACAGCTATCTCACCTTGCAGGGCTGTCCTTCCTCTCCCTGGGCCTCCCATCTCCATCCTTGCCACTTCTCAAAGCACAAGAAAGTCCAGTTCAACCACTCCTTATATACTGCCATCCCCAAACATCTACATTCTACTGCTAACCTTCCTTCCTGTTCCTTCCACAGTATAGTCTGAGTCATTCCTTCAATCTCATTTTAAATAAACTGTCATATCCTCAACGTGTTGTTTCTTGGTACCTTCGTCCTTCAGTTTATGGATTCTAGCTACACCACATCATCCAGAGTAGAAGAAGAAGGCTAAGAAAGAAAGCCTCTCCAGGAAGAACACAAATGGAAGACCACCATGCATCTACCAGCCTAAGTGTCCAAGCCTTCACAGACCAAATGAACCACCCCACCCAAAGACATGCCCACGAATACTCTTTAGCTTATTAATGACTTGACAGTAATTAACTTCTTTCTGGCCTCAGTTTCTACCCTCATGGTTGCATAGCATTGTTCTCTATGCAGAGGCGTCCCACTTTCAGATCTGATGTAGAAGACTCTCATTTTAACAAAAGACAGAAGATAAACTCAAAGCGTGTTATTAATACTCAGTGGCTCCAAAGTTATATAAATAAACTAAATTCAAGAGGAACAGCACCTTCATAGATAATCAATGTGCAGCAGCTGCTTCTATATTTGGAGCCAAACGCTTGGCATGGATAGGTGTGAACAAAGACAGGGCAGGCATGTGGACAAGCAAGCCAGACCTGTAAGAATCGGAGCTGGCATGTCAGTGAATTCTGAAAGAGCTCTTAAGTGTGTTCTTCAAGAAACAAAGAACATAGAATAGGTAATTTATTATAAGCAATGAGTTCAGGTAATGATGGAGGCCAAGATGTCCCACATTGGGCAACTGGAGAGCCAGGAAAGCCAGTAGCACAGTTCCAATATGAGATCAAAGGCCTGGAACCAGGAGACCAATGGTACAAGACCCAGTCTATGTTCATTCCAAAGGCAGGAGTGAACCTAGCTTCAAGAATCAAACTGACAAAGAGAATTCTTTCTTAGCCTTCTTCTACTCTGACTTTCAGTGGATTCTATGAGGACTACCCACACTAGAAGGATAATATACTTTACAAAAACAGATGGTACAGGGCAATCACTCAATGTGGCCTTTGACGCAATCAAAAGGCACAGTACATACGAGATGTATAAGTGTAACATGGCACACTATTTCATAACAAAAGATTCCTTTCTAAGATATATATTCTAAAATAACAATTATAGTATAACATATTAACTCCATAAACCAATAACATAATGATGTGTTCTCATTACCAAGTATTATCCACTAGATTAATTCCTAGATGCATTGCCTATACTTTTACAGGACACAAACACAGTCAATCCATTTATACCCCCAAGTAACGCATAGCACTGTGTTGTTACCATGGTTATGATTTCACTGGGTGACAGGAGTATTTTGTCTTTGCTATCGTCTTATGGGACCACCTTTGTATATGAGGTTTGTCATTGACAAAAGACATTGCTATATTACCAGTGGCTGACAGTGCACTGTAATCACACCTGGAAAGAGTTAGGTGTTGAACAGAACTAGAAAGTAGAAAGAGAGTGTGTGGTCTCCTTCCTTGACTGGTTCTTGCTGCCATTAAATTAGAGGCAAACTGAAAACAAGTGACAGCTGAAATGTACCTTCCTACCAGGTGGGTTTTGATAATGCTGATGGGATGAAGTCTCCAAGTGCAGGGGAGAATTTGTGTGTTAAGCTGAAGGGCAGACAGATCCTTAGATGCTCCCTTAAAACATGTTAATGAAACTGATGAAGGCTCAATTTGTCTGAGTAGGATCTAAGTGGTTATCTCCTCACTACTGCCTTCCTGAGGAAATAGAGAATCTTCTCCAGGAAAAGCACAAATGGAAGTAGTGAATGCTTCAGTCTACACTGTTCTTTCATCTAAAGAAGAAAAATAGCCCCATGGGAAAAGAAGGAAGGTGACCAATAAGCAATAAGAAAATGAACAGATAGACCTACATCTTTTTTTCTTAAGATTATTAAGCAAGAGTTTTAGAAAATAATTATTATAAAAAAGTCAAGAAATTTTCAAGGAAAACATGGTTTAAAGGAATGAATGAATAGAGAATTTAATCACAGAACTGTAAACTCTAAATCAAATTTAAAAATTGTGCTGAGGTTCCGGCAAGATAGCTCAGCAGACCAAGCGCCTGCTTAGGCAAGTGCAGGGGCAGGACTTCAATCCCTCGTTCCTCATGCTTCACAAGTGCTGGCTCCAGGCATGTTGAGCCAGCAGCACCTCTAATCCCAGTGCTATGGAGGCTAAAAACAGGAGGATCACTACAAATCCAAGCTGCATACAAAACACATTTAAAAAATAATTGTACTGAAAACTGTAACATCTAAAATGAAGAATTCAGTGAATGAGCTAAAATCAGACTGATCAGGTAGAAGAAAGGAGCAGTGAATCCAAAGCCAGACTGACATATGTCCAAGGTAAAGTTCAGAGAAGAATTAAAAAATCAACCAGAAGAGTATTCTGGCATAGAACTATATGGTACATATTTAAAGTCCCAGAAGAAGAGCATAGGAAAATATAGGACAGAAAAAAATCAGAATAAATCTTGGGCAATCATTTTTCAAAACTAATAAATGATCCCGCAGATCCTAGATTAGGAAATTTACACAAAATTTAAACACCAACAACACAAGCACCAAAGCACCTCATTGCCAAATTGCTGAATCTCATCCCAACCCTCCTCCCAATACTAATACACATTGAGAATATATCTTTAATGCTCTTACAGAAATATCTTGTTGATTATAATTATATACCCAGTGAAAATGCCCTTTAGTGTCTGTGTGGAAAATCCAGGCAACACTGATCAAATTTCCTCAGTTGCTGTCCTCCTAAGGTGACACTGAATTCATCCTCTACAACCAAATCTCTCCTGCAGCTTTACTGGAGAGAAAGGAAAGGGAAAGAAGGGGAAAAGACAGAAGGTGATGAGTCAATAGGGAATATCACAACAAAATACATTAAAATGAGTACAATTAATGTGTTAGTAATTATAATAAAACATTTTTAAATACATTCGAATCCCTCTGTCACTACAGCTACCCTTTCTGTGAGTATGCTCATCTTGTTCCCGTCTCTGCTAAGACCTTTGCTATCACTTTGAAATATCTTTAAGATACTCTATCTTTCAAAAACATTTAAAGCACAGTTGATCCTGTATGTCCTTCTGGGTGCAACCATTTCTTAACATTTCTTATGGCCAAGTTCTTTAAAGAAATAATCTCCACGCTGCATTTATCGCCTGTAACATGACATCTTTCCACACATGCCGCTGAAACTACCCTGGCAATACTCACCCGTGGCCTACTGTCAAGTCAAATCAACCTGCTAAGTATCATCTTAACTTTTCAACAGCATTTGGCCCTGTTGACCAGTCCTTCCTAAGACCACTCCCTCTTTTGACTGTCTCCTTCAACTCTCCTCTCACACCTCTTATTATTCTCTGCCAGTTTCCTTTATCATATTTTACTTCCCCTTATTATCTTTTTTTTTCTTCTGCCTTCAGCGTCGGGAGGCTACCTGTGCTAGAAGTCTAAGATTGTACCAGTAGGAACAGGAGATTACATGTCACTTGTCTACTGGTGACCAAAAATAGTCATGGTCTACAGCCACACCACCCAAACATGCCCAGTCTCATCTAATAATAGTAATGATTTTGGTATCTGAAAAAAGAAAAATCTGTTTCTATCACAATGAATACCAATAATTCAGTAAATCACATGGGGTAATGAATCGACTCACTTTGAATATAATGACACCTGAATTTTGAGGAGGACAAAAATACACATTTTTAATTTTTTTCTTTCAGTACTGATATGATTCATAAAAACTCTAGTTTCTATTTAAGTTAAGTGATCTTTTCCTCCTGTCTTCCAGATACTATTATTCAGCTGACTATGGTTTAGGGTATCCATAAAAATAAGAACAGAATTTGTTCTCTTTTTATTGTTGTTCACTTATGCCAACATGTTAACATATTGGTGTTTGTATGTTGTGCTACCTATAAAGAAATTCATTCCAGTCTATTGTGTTTTGCTATTTGTTTTATGACAATTTTATTATTACGGCTGTATCTGCTGTATAGTTGTATTTTTTTTCTTCACTTATCCACTGCTACAACAATGCTGCAAAATATGGAACCACGGGATATCTGGGGCAGGTGGCAGTGGACATGCTTCCCTTGCTCACAAATCTCTTGGTGGGGGATCTCTCTGGGCCCACTGAAACAGACTGCCTCCTGATGCGCACTGGCAGGTTGCTGCTCATGCAGGACTGCTTCAGTTCTGCTCCATAAGGTTTCTCTTCCTCCAGCATCCTGGCCCAGGCTGCTTCTGATGGCTGTGACTGGGCACCAGGAGTGTTTGAAGGGAGCAGTTCAAGGGTAGATTGCGTTCACTCCCACAACATTCTGTGAGCTACAGTGAGTCACAAACCAGGCCAGATTCAAGGATGAAAGACCAAGTCCATCTCTCCCTAAGAATACAGAAAAGTCTACATTGCCAAGGGTAGAGACACAGGAAGCACCTAAAACCTGAAGTCATTTGTGCAATCAGTTTATCACAGTAGTCACAGATTTTATGCTGTGACCTGATTTATAGATACATGTATCCACTGAATGTTGCTACCACTAAGTGCATTTTGTTGCATTGTTTTCTACAAAAACATACATGTAAATAAAACAGGTAGGTATAAATATATGTGTGTATACTGCATACAAACACACATATATTAGCTACATACATTTCTAGCTTTTCATAGAATGGACAAAATATTGATGTATACTACAATTTACCACTGGACTCTGGTGCACCATATTTGCTTAAATATTTTCATTGTGTAATCATTTTAAGATCACTTTCATTGAATGTATGAATGTATTTTCTGAAAAGAATGTATTCACAAATGTATTCCCAGTATTTTCAGAAAAAAAATCAGTGTTTATCTTCTGAAACTGTATTAATATACAGAAATAAATACAGTTATCTCATTCTCCTTTTGACTTGGAAGGATTTGCCTTCAGCTTTTTTCTACTTGATTTTATGGCTTATGGAAGACTGTATCTATTTAGTTATCATGGTACTAGACAATAGGGAAAATTCAATAAAGAAATCATTAGATTGTGATATCAGAATCCCTCAGTGTTTCCTGTCCTGGATCAAGAAGTAGATGGATCCTCAAGAGGGACACTAACGAGGTAGACTGGATGGATCTCCAGGAGGGACACTAGACTCTTAGACAGAGGTGGACTTAATGGATCCTGATGAGGACTCCAGACTCTGCAGATGGATGACAGGATGGTGTCCTTGGGTGGGACTCAGAATCCCAGCCCACTCCTGTACCTCTCTTCTTCCTGATAGCTAAGATGGTACACATGTAAGGAAAGATACAACCTGGGATAGATGATCAGAAAAAACAAGGGTATCATTGGCATAAAAATCTGGAATGGTTTTTAGAGATGGAGCTAAGTAGGGTCTTTCTTTCCTCTACCCATTCTCCAGGACCAGTCTCCCCCTAATCAGTCTCTCCCCTTCCCTTTGAGGGGGTCTCCATGTAGAGTTTCACAGCCTGCCTCTTACACACAGTAAGCCACACTGAGAGACCATCACCTCCTCTCAAGTAGTCCTGCTTCTGTGCTTGTTTTGTCTGTACCTCACTGCCTGCCTCACTTGCCATCCCGTGGATGCCACCTCCATTTCTGCCTTGTCCAGGAAGCCTTTCCCACATTGCCTCCACTGTGTACTCTGCCCAAGATCAAACACTGCATGTGGTAGCCATGGACCTTCCTCTGGCTTCCAAGACATCACCCCACTCCATTGCAGTGTCTAGGGCAGGACTCATTCTGTCTTTTGCAGCCTGAGGCTCACCCTGGGCCTGGATGTCACACTTTAGCAGGGCTGAACATATGGCTTAGCTCTTAAGATAGCAGCTGTACCCATACATGCACCCATGTTGATTTCCAATAAACCAATATTCCATCTTTAACCAAAATATTTACCTATTGAGTCAAAATTATCTCAAATAAGTGACAGGAGAGTGAGGAAAAGAATAACTCCCAGAAACTGTACACATGACATCCACCATACCCTTGTTCCTTTTGCAAATAAGACCTCATGCAGCCCTCTAAGCATGCTTGCAAGTCAGGCATAATATTTATCCCATAATATAAATGTAGAGAAAAAAATCCAAGACTTAAGCCATTTCCATCTATGATCATTACTGGGGACTAGGACTTCTAACTTTTAGTCATGCTGCTATTCAGGCACAAAACACAAACAAGCTTTCAGTAATCAGTATAAGCAGTTGAATAATTCTATGTGAAACAGATCCAAAATATCATAATTTTAAAATAATGAAACAGCTAGATAACATAGTTTTATTGAAAATATCTTTATTACAATGCCATGATGAGATAATGTCTTTAAAATTCCTTATCATAATCAGTTTAAAGCAGGCTGAGGAAATCAGAGATTTCACTGCAACATTATAGTGACTGACACAGAAAGAAATGCCTTATGAAAGCGAGGGAGATAGCTCAGAGGCATAAGCACATGCCTGGCAATCTCAAGGTTCTGCGTTCGATCCCCGGTACCCTCACCCCAAAATGTCTAATGTTATCATCACAGTCCAATTAAGTATTACCATGATACCAAAGAACAGCTAATAATGTGAGAAGATACACACAATGTTGTGTGAGTTGGTGTCTGTTGACGGATGATTGGACATACACGTATCGCAGATACACAGGCGGATGGCTAAGTGGCTTCTGGAATCTAATCAAAAGGAATCTCCATCTCTGAGTGGTTGGATTGTGGGTGATATGTGTGTATAAATATATATTCATCTAAATTTTATATGCCACATATAGAGATGTATAAATATCTTATAAAGCATAGCTATGTATTCTATAAGAAAAAACTAAAGCACTTTTTCAGAAACATCACTGTTTTACCACAGATTACATATAAGCAAACTGAGACAACAAGAGGCTCAGTGCTGAGTACATTTACCGACATGAGCAAAACGGTCAGCATTGAACCCTTGGCATCTAAATCCTTAGCTAAGTCTTTAGCCACAAATTCAAAATGTTATCCTCTTTAATTATCTGGAACATTAAAAATTGATTGAGTCCATCTAAACAGAGGTGAACTCTACCTCTATTCACAGCTCTTTCCTTCCCTTGTATATATTAAAAACAACCTTAATTCAAATGGAACTGAGAGAACGTTAAAAGCTTTTCTTACTGTCAAAGTAATATAAATGTAAGCAATGTGAAGTCAGTTGGTTTAATCTAAACAAACAAAAAAATTAAGAATTCACCCTTGTTTTACTTTTTCCCCAGAAAATAGACTCATAATTAAACTTTTCACCTTTCTAAATTAGTAAGTCTGTGCGCTGCACAGTGGGTGGTTTTCTTTTCAGACTCTGACATGGAACAATGGCTAAAGCAGTAGTCCCTGAATGGATTTATAGCTAAATTTAATCAGGCATATTTTAATAAGATTAGCATATCTTTGTCTTTCAACACTAAGAACTTTATAATTAACTGAAGTTAGACAGCATATTACTTCATCAGAAGTGAGATTGGATGCCTTCGTTTCCATATTTATTGATATTTTATATGGAAGGAAGTCTGTAAAAATCACTGTACCACCCAGGAAAGATGCACATGCATGTGTTGACCTGCCTGGGGAGCTGGTCTCAGAGTGGCAACTTCTAGGCTGACTTCCGGCAATGTCATCATGGCCTTACTTGAGGAAACAATCAGCTAGAAGTGCTTCTGTTGGGTTTGAGGACACAGTGACTAAGTCTGGTCCTTCTGCAAATGCTTGTTGTCTTTCTTACTACAATCAGGTGACCAGAGGAAAACTCTTGAAGGTAAGCAAATCAATGCATCTTGTGTTCCATGACTTCAAAATTAGCCAAAGATCTCCAGAGGCATTTCCATCATAATGTCCCCACAGGAACAATTTTTAATGAACTATAAAAATCAGTCACATGGGGCAGGAAAAATGACCCTTTTTCATCTTCAACTTTTCCACCTAGGAAAGCATGTTTTAAAGAAGTCATCCAGTGGAGAGTGTATATATGTAGGCATTACCCACAGAGAACTACCTTGAAGGGGAGAAAATTAATTTGGCAAATTGCTCAGTCCCGCACCAGAAGCTGTGAACACAGCGGTTGGTCACTGAGGGACTGGCTCTGTTTACTGAAGTAATGTGGGAAAGAGGAAGCGCTTCCCAGGTATGGGAACCAGCTCTTCATGGTGCCGCAGCCAAGAGGACATATAGAAATGTCCTTCCCTCCCCAAAGCTAATTATCAGCAATGCTGCATGTAAATAAACCCAGGAGGAGGCAAATAGAAGTGAGAAGAATTAGGGCTCTGAGCTATCACGCATAAATCGCAGTGTGTCAATAAAACAGTATACAAGATAATGAAAGGCCTTTAGAGAAATCAGAATCAATATTTCCTCCACGTAGGAATCTATCTTCTTTCAATATAATAAAGCAAAATAGCCTTCTAAATATGAAACCAATGATTACCATAATGAAGCCAATAAATCATCTTTGCTGAATGGAAATTGGACCCTTTAAAAAAAAAATACTCTCAGAAATAACTAAGAAACTAACTGTCACTGTGTTCATTTATTTGGACAATGTGGCTTCCAAACAAATAGCATTCACTTTCAGGAAAACTGGGTGAACTCAAAGCTAAATATTTATAACATCCAACTATTTAACAATAAATGAAGTTGTTAACAAAGAAAGTGTTATATACATATATTATTATTTTACTGACATACGGGAAACAATCTGAAAAATTCTACTTTCTTGAGCTCATACAATGCTTTTTGTCAGATCAAATGCTGTACTTTCTGCTGCTGCCAGTAAGGAATGGTGTTGACTATTTGTAAGTTGTTATGATTAATTTATGAAATTACTCCATAGTTTTCTAACTTTTAACCAACTAGTTTATCTGGTGTAGTATGCTATCCTCTAAGCTTGAAAAAAAGTTTGGATGTTAACAGTAAAATGTCTTACATTTGCATCACTTGCAATAGGATTTCACCCCATTAGTACAATAACACCTACAAAGGACACATAGCACTTTCAAAATTGTGACCTAAATAAGGACCACACACATGCACACGCACACGCGCACACACAGCCCTGAGTCTAGAACCCTATGAAAACCATCCACACGCACACTGCTATGTGTGGGATCCTACAAGAAGACTTTGTGATCTCGCATCTCATAGATGTGCTGCAAAGAAGTCACGCCTAGTGGTTATTTGGTGCCAAACCAAGACCCTAAAATGTTGACATTTTCCCAAAGGAGACAGTCCTTCCAAATGAAATCTGCTTTGTCCCTGAGGGAAACTGATCCTCCTTAGCAATCTAATGAATAATGCTCATGTGTGTGCGTTCTATAACAAATCTGTGCATAGTAAACACATTGGAAAACAGTAGAAGAACACAATTTTAAAAGCAGGCAGATGAAAAGGTCATTTTCATGTTTTAGATGTTTTTACATAAAACTTTGTATTTTGTCATAAGCTTTAACTTTTTCTTTTGAAATAACAAATCAATAATTCAGATAAACATGTTTTAGGCACAGATAAAGAGAATCAACAAGGGAAAATAATATAGTTAATTTAATGTTCAGTAGTTTCTTAAATATGTAGTTACAAGCCTTGAAAGTTTTTATTCATCATTTCTCTTCTAATTTGTCACTAAAATGAAGCATTTTTGTCCTGTTTTCTGTAAGTCTGATAGCATGCGAGAGAGATAACTTTGGTGTTTTGACTGGCATTGTTCCTTCCTCACAAAATCAAATATTAACCATCTGTTAACACAGATAGATAATAATTAAATGGTGAATCCATCCCTCCAGTGAACTAACTTTTGTACTACATTGTGCAAGCATCAGAAAAAGTAAAAGACAAAGTTTTTTGCTGGCATTGACAGGAAATGACAGCAATTTAATGTATATTTGTCATTAGTAGATTTATAGGTTTTAATGCGTGTTTGTCATCAGTAGATTTTAGATGCCTCACAAAAAAGCAATTAACTAACTTTAGACTATGTTGAAATTATTAAGGAAAAATGATACCATAACAATTTGCACGATATGGGTAGGTATGACCCTAACCTCCATAGGCAGAAATGCTGGTGGTTGGCCCTTGGTATACATAATAATGACGCTAAATGCTGTGCTTCTTAGGTACTTTTTTATTGTTTGTAGTACATCATGTTTACATTCTTTGTAGGGAATTAGCACATGTTCATAATATATTTTATTTTTTCTTTGTTCATCTTTCTCTTCCCTGACTCCCACTCCATCCACCTCTTTCTTTAAATAAATTCTACGCCCCATGCACAAATGCAATGCCATATCCACCACCAACTGAGTGGTAGGACTGATGTCATTCCTTGTTTGAAGTTTATGTTTTATCTATGTTAAGCAAACAATAAATAAACGCATTTATTTTTGTAAAAAAGTACAAATGATACCCAAAATGAAATAAAAGTTCTCATGGGCCATTTCCCAATCCACCCCCTGCACAGAAATAACTCTTGCATTAACAGGAATACTTCTGAACACTGTGGTATGAGTATGGATGACATGGAGAAATTTAGTTTTGCATTTGTGTTGGAAGGCATAAAGTATATGTCATTCAGCAACTGTCTTTTCATTTTAAGATATGTATTTTTGAGAACATATACATGCAATTTATTGCATTCTCCATAAATAACTCGTGTTATTCAGTAGTGCTATTATTGTTCCTCGATGCATATCCATTACAGTAGTTTCCTGTGGTCTTCTATTGTAAGAAGAGAAACTGACATACACATTTTAATACATCACATAGGCAGGTTACCCACTGATACAAACACCAAACAAAATGTATTTTTTACACAACGATAGATTACAACAATAGCCAAAACCACAATCGCTATCCCTCCAGGAGCATTCTTAGCATTGTTCCCTTCTTCTCTTCCCATCAAGAAATGTAGAGTTCTGGCCTTGCTGCAGGGCCTGGGACACAGACAGGCATCCCGCAGACAGGTCTGGTGAGTGCCTGGGCACAGCTTGCCTCTTCCTTGCTGCCCTTGGGAAGGCTGACATCCTTGATGAAGGCTGAGAGGTCTTGTGGAGCACATGTTCCACCCAAGCTTCCCCCCAGTCAAACAGCCCAGCTGCTGCCCAAACAGGTAAATAAAACCATCCCAAAGTGCATAACCCAGAGCTGCCCAAGATTCAAAGAGATGCAGAGCTAACTCACAAAAAGAAAGTACTTGTTCTTTCAAAGTATTTATTATTTTTGGAGTACTGCTTTACATTACAAAGGCTAACTCATTAAGCAGAGACAGTTATATTGACTATCCCCCTTTATAGTCATACCAACAAGCCATTGTAGCTTGAAATCTAGATGTTCCCCCTGCAAAGCCATCTGCATTTATAGGTAGGACTTTTGTGAGCTGGGTGGATCTAGGGTACGTGATACTAGGACTAAGGGAGGGTGCAGATAAGGAAAGCCCCACCTTGGGTGAGGGTGGCACTAATCAAGGGGCATGTGGCCTGGATGAATTATAAAGGGACAAAAAGAAGGTAGGCTCATGACTCCTGCTGCTGCTGCTTGCTTGCTGCTGCTTTCGGCCTGTTCTGCCATGAACTATTTCTCTTCTGTGACTCCCCTCTACTATGCCACCCTGACTTACAACCAGCTAACTATGGACTGAAACCTCTACACATTGTAAGCGTAATAAAACTTTCCTTCTTTAACTTGTGGGTGTGAGGTACTTCATCCCAGCAACAAAAATAGTAACTAAGATACAAGCTATTAGTGTTTCCATTTCTGCAATATCTTATCAGAGAAAATTTTCTGTAAGTTGCAATTTACCTAAAAGATAAAAGAAATGCAACTGGCCAATGTACAAAAAGAACATAATGATTGCTCTTCTATGACACTTTACTTGGCCCCTCCTATCTGAAGACACAAATCAGCAGTGCCAGGAATACACAGGCGTGTGCGTCAGCTGTCCCCGAAAGGGGACAGCACTGGCTCTGTCTTGGGAAGTCACTCAAATGCATCAGCGAAGTGCTGACAAAGCTACTGCTGAGGCTCTGCTTCATGCTGGGCCTCAGCCTCAGGCCTGAGTGATCAATAACTGTGGATGCCAAAGACACAATAGAACATCTGTTTAAAAGCCATTCTGTGTAGATATCTAAGGATTCCCAGAAACAGAAGTTGAAAATTCAAAACACTAGAATCTCATCGTTCAGTATCGTCTTAACTATTTTAAATATTGACAGAGATTTAACTATTTTTTTAATTTTATTTTATTTTGGAGAGTAATAACAAAATAACAATAGCAAGAGTAATAACTAAAGCTAGAACAAAAATGAGAAACAAAGACAGAAACAGGATAAATACAACAATACGTGTATGTTGTAGATTTTCAAAACAAGAATGGCTGATTAACAATGGTTAATATATTATTTATTTTTTTATTACCAAATCTGTTGCTCAACTTAACAGTTATAGTTATGTAAGATTGGACATATGATTGAATATTACCACTTGATTTCAGGAAATCTTAAAATTTTGTTCTTATTTTTCTTCTCTTACCTTTTTTTAAATTCATTTTGAAGAGTATAGTGATAATTGCTATGACATTAGAAGGGTACTCAATTAGAAGACCAAGGGCTGGCCAAATAGCTTAGCAGATTAAAGCACCTGCAAGCAGGTGAAGGAGCCAGGGGTTCGATCCCTGGGCCTGCCATGCCAGCCCCAACACCGAGGCACACTGAGATGGTGATTGAGACTGGGTGTGGTGGCACATGCCTGTAATCCCAGCTCTTGGGATGCTGTAAACAGGCGGATCACTATTAGTCAAATCTAGTAGTGAGACCCTGAACATCCTAATACAGAAAAAAAGAAAAAAGAAAACAAAATCAGATAACATGAACAGCATCAAAGATCACTGTTACAACTATGGGTAAAACTGTGTGAGTATTGGTCATAAGAGAAAAAAAAAAAAGACCAGGGGCCAGGGAGCTAAGTGCCTGTCTGGCAAGCAGCAAGGACCCAGGCTTGATCCCTGGTACCTCATGCCATGCTGGCTCTGGAATCTCAAGCACACTGTGCCAGACACTGAAACTGGGTGTGGTGGTACACACATGTAATCCCAGCACTAGGGGTGCTGAGACAGGAGGATCACTATGAGTTTGAATGGCGTTGCAAGACCTTGTACCAAATAAATAACTAAATATAAGATTCTTTTAAAAAATTTTTAAAAAATGGTGATGATGATCAATTTTGGGGTTTTCAGGGACTTTTTCCAGGGCATCAGTTGACAGGGACCCCTATAGCGAGTCCCCAGTCTCCTGCCTGGGCTTACACTGCATGATGAGAAAGAAAAGGAGCAAGACTCAAGAATTGCCAGGAAATATGGCTCTGGGATGATCAGCGTTTTGTGGGGACAAAGACCAAGTATAGCCAGCTGGCTGCTGTTTCGTCAGCCAGTGCGGTGTGAGGGCTCAGTGCTTTTCTTGGAGCAGGCAGAAGTAGCCGGGAGCACGTGGAAAGTACTAATAACAACAGCCATGCCTCACAGACACTTATAGCCACCAATGAGGGGGGCGGGGAGATGGCTCAGTGGAATAAGAGCTTTCCTGGCAAGCGCAAGGGCCTGAGTTCAATCCCCGGTTCCACCAATAAATAAATAAATAAATAAATAAATAAATAAATAAATAAATAAAACCACCAATGACCTTAACCTTAAGGAGGAAGGGTGAGGAGTTCTTAGAGATGAAGAGGGTTATTTCCTAACAATGAAATGAAGCATGAATTTGCCAAAAGGACAGTATTTTTCTACTTGTGCATCCCTAGAACATAGCCTCAGAACAAATAGCATCAAATTCACTGGAAAGAACCTAGCTAGAAACTCAGTTTCAGTAAGGGATTTGAATTTCTATTGCTCAATAATTACATATACTCTGAACACCAATGTTAGAAAAGTCACCCTTTTTTCAACCATATGCAGAACAGTTACAAAGATCTTCAATTGACTGAGCTACCAAGAAAACCTCAAACACCATCTTCAGAACATGTCTGATAAAAATTAGAATTTAAAACATTCCAGGGCCAGGAAGATAGCTCAGTAGAGTAAGCACTTGCCTGGCAAGCACAAGGTCCTGAGTTCAATCCCTGGTACTGCAAAAGTAAATAAATAAATAAATAAATAAATAAATAAATAAATAAATAAATAAATAAAACATCCCTAAGTAATCCATGGTTCATAAAAGAAGCTATAATAAAAATTAGATCTAACAAAACCAAAAGTAGACTCCTTGGAAAGGCTAATCAAGTGAACAAACTCCTGAGAAAATAATTTAACTAAAGCATTGAAAAGATACAATTTAGGGATAATTGGGAAACACAACCATTGCTATAGAAGGGCTTGCACAGACCTTGGATGAAATGGTGAAATTCTTGGGGGAAAAACAGACTCAGGTAATTTTAAAGAGAAAGATCAAGGTGTCCTCATCTCACCTACCAGGAATTAAGACTTATGAAATCTTAGTAATTAAAGCATGTGTTATGAATGCTGAAATAGTAAGTAGATCAATGTAACTTACCTGAACCTAACAACAAATCAAATTCACAGGGCTGGCAAGGTAGCTCAGTGGACTAAGCACTTGCTTAGGCAAGCACAGGAGCCAGGATTTGATCCCCAGCATAGCTGTTGCGCTGGCCTCACTCTCAGACGTGCTGAGCCAGTGATGGAGTCCAGATGTGATGATACACACCTATAATCCCAGCACTGGGGAGGCAGAAAACAGGAGGATCATTATGAGTCAGAGCTGTGTAGTGAGATCCTGCACAAAACAAACAACAAAAAAGCACAAACAAACAAACAAAACCAAATTAATATAAGGTCTAGGCATGTCTGGGAGTTGACATTACAAATAAAGAGAAAAGAATAAACTATTCAATATAAATGATGACCCCAAAAGGACACAATGTACATATGGGAAGAAATAAAATTACATACCTATATCACACAAATCACAAAAATAAATTCCACATAGATTAAAATCTAAATATGACAAAGAAAACATCAAACACTTTTTAAAAATGGCAGAATACACATATAATTTCTTCTCCTTCTTCCTTCTCCTTCTCCTCCTCTTCATCCTCCCCCTCCTCTTTCTCCTCTTCCTCCTCCTCCTCCTCCTCCTCCTCCTCCTCTTCCTCCTCCTCCTTCTTTTGAGACAGGGTCTCACTATGTAGTGCAAACTGATTTTGAACTCATTTATGTAATCCTGGTTGTCCTCAAACTCACAATAATCCTCTTTTCCCAGCCTCTCAAGTTCTGAGATTACATGGGTACATTACCATACCAAGATGAAAATTTCTTAGATAAAACTAAAAAGAAAAATGAAATGATTCATAGACTTGAACAGCTTTTAAAGACATTTTAACCAAAGATATAATAAAATTGATAACCATAGACTCAGAGAAAAAATTTTCTGTGCAAAAGTATGAATAAACAAGATATTTTTAGAACTTTCCCAATTAGAGGAAAAAAGGCAAAAGGATAGGAGGGAAAAATCGATAAAGACACAGTAACTTGGGAGTAAGTAACTGAAGAAATTGGAAAAATAGAATAAAGTGATGAGCCCCCTTGGTAAACCTACTGGGTGGGCAGGATCTACTCTCCAGGTGCACAAGGCTACAGGGAATCCGAATCTGCTGCACATGTTCTAAGGGCACATAGCTCCATTTGACTGCTTTGAAAAGCAACTTGACAACGGTGAAGGGAAGCATACCCTCCACATCCCCCATTCCATTTCTAGAAAGCTGCTTGGGAGCTGCTTCAGAACATGTGCACGCCAGGTTAGACCCAAAGATTTTTGCTGCAATACTAGGCTCACTAAAGACACCAATCTGTCTGGGGCAGATATTAGAATACTACATACAGTGAAATATTGTGAGACATTTCATTATAATGCAAATGCTGTTTATATAATTATGTATGAAAGGGTAAATATAATATCATTCGTAAAATATTTAAAAGTTCATTTTAAACAGCTGCATATAGAGGCTGGGGATGTGGTTCAGTGGTAGAGCACTTCCTAGCACACAAAGGCCCTGAATTTTTCAGCACTGCACACACACACACACACACACACACACACACACACACACACAAAATAAACCACATAGTTTATATACATATTTAAGCATAAAAGTTCAAAAATAGTTGAGTCTCCTATTCATACCACATTTAGGACAATGTATAATTCTAGGGAGAGATGGAAAAAGTATTGGATTTAAGTTAGTTGTAAAGCCTTGTTTAGTTAATAGAAGAGAAATATGAGGCAAATATGTCAAAATATCAACACATTAAATATTGCTTGTATGTTTGTTACATTTTCTATATGTTTGAAATATCCCCAAATGTAGTTCTTTTAATAAAAGAAAAACACACCATGTTTGTGGCATGATAGAAGGGAATATTCAATAACTATGACGCCTTGAATTGAAAAACAAGATGTAATGTGGCTGATGGAAGGTATTTCAAAAATCTTTTTAACCAACACAGCTATTATTAGATAATGTGGTTTTATTTATGTGCTAGTGAGTGCTTCAGACTCACCCTCAGTCCCTGGCAGTGGTAGGGAGAGGTGAGGATCTCTCTGAGGGAATAGAACTTTCCAGAATAATAGCAGAGGGGCAAGAACTCAGGGCCAGCCAGTGGCTCCCTCCAGATACACAGCTGAGGCCACAGAAGCAGCAAGGGAACTCTCAGAGGGGCAGAATTGGGCAAAAGAGTGATACCAGTGGAGATGATTTCTATATAAAGATGGGGTGGGACTCCCCAAAATCATGTTCACACTGCAGCCACAATGAATTGTGCTATGGGATCAGCGCCTACAGGGAGCCCTCTACACAGAGCTGCTGCTGCCATTTCTGAGTATCTATTTAAGTTTCTTATGAGAAACAGTCAAGAAGGTACAATCCAGCCTTGGTCTTTTTATAAATTCAGATGTGCCATGAGGACACAGTTGCCATTCATAATTGATATCTTCACCCATTTGTGATCATAAATGTAGCTTTGTGGTATTTTCTTCTTTTAATCATTTATTTTCTAACTTGGTTCAGGGTCTCACTATGCAAATTGGACTTGTAGTGATCCTCCTGTCTCAGCCTCCCCAGCACTGGGATTACAAGTGTGCACCACCATGCTGGGTTTTGGTGCCTGGCATGGTGTGCCAGGGATTCCAGGGCCAGCACAACATGTGGTACTAGGGGACTGAACCCGGGTCCTTGTGCTTGCCAGGCAGGAACTCAGACCACCGAGCTATCTCCCCAGCCCCTTCACTGGATTTTCTAAAATTAATTTCATAATTTGAAATTCATTTCACAGTTCAGTTTATAGATGGTCTGTGTGCTCAAGTGTTTGGAATTTATTTAAAAGCAAGGGCTGAGACACACATGTGTAAATATCGTATAGTCTCCCTAGTATAAGAACTCAAAAGAAGAAATACAAATAGAAAGATATAATACAAGGAAAAGGAAAGCAG
>NW_004524720.1:5802629-5812988 GCF_000260255.1 Octodon degus
ATAAATAATAAAAAAATAAAAGCAAGGGTTGCATTGTTAAAAAGCATTATGATATCATACATGGGGTACAGTAAACCTCCTCTGTGAACCATGACATTCGTATTTATTTTGCACCTTTGCTGTAAGGCTTAGACTATATGAATGCAGAGGTGGAGACAGAGGTAGAGGTAGATAGAGACAGATGGAAGACAGCTGGTTGCCCAGCATCCAACACCATTTCTCTCTTCCCTTCTTATAAACCTCAGCTTCATCCAAGTGTTCTTCCTCCTTCACAAGGACAGTTAACTTTGAAAAATGGGAATTAATTTCCACCTCTGTAATGGTAGAAATGATGGCTTTCTGCCAATTCTCCTGTTTTCATTCCTTCTGCCAATGATTGACTTAGAATGGGATTCAGTCTATCTCAGTTGAAAAAACAATAAAAAATAAAAAAACTGTCAAGAAATTGGTGAGAACCACCTGAACTGCTGCAGCTATCCTGTAACTTTAGGTTGGTGTCATCAATACCCTTTAATGGGGCGAAACAGAGAGATGCAATCTGAATCCCAGATAACTTTTGAAAATCTGTATCAACCAACCTGGGACTCTTCCCAGGTTATGTGAGATAATAATTCCCATTGTGCATGAGCCAGTTTGAGTCAGGTTACCTGTTAGCAGTTGCTGAAACATCCGAGATGATAAAACGAGTCGAGCCCACAGCCCAGCACATAAACTGACCAGCTGTGCCCAGCAGCTAATGTTCTTTGACTCCGATCTTGGCAGTCTGGCCTTCTCTTACTATCTCCAGTACATTAACAATGTAACACAGATCAAACCACTTTTCATCCTTATTCTGGTCACTCTCATCCTTAAGCAAAGTGTCTATTCCCTGTAGTGACTATTAGCATAGAATCCAAACTAAAAAAAAAAATTAAGTACAGTTTTTATTGCTCACTTGAGGATTTTAGGAACAAGGCTCACATGTATCATTCTGCAATTATGAATTAGATGTTCAGTTTCACTATTTAGTTACCTAAAATTTTCACTGTAATTTAAAAAATCAGGTCCTATAATTTCAATAGACTACCTTCCAGCAAAAACCTTGGCATTTTATTACTACATGACAAGCAAACTCTAATAGAATCTTAATAGAAAACGAATCTTCTCAAAATTTTGACAGATAAAACAGAAGGTCTTCCTAATCTATTTCTTTTAAGGCTGGAGGATGAGACCAAAGAGATCTCCAAACAGGGAGACAATGTCATAGTACATATATAGAGAGAGATTTTATGAAATAGGACTTCAGACACCGCATGGATCTCAGTGAAGAACAAAATGATGAATAATCAACAGAGTGACAGAATAATAACTATAAATCCTTCTTTTTTAACTCCAAAGTAGCAAAATGTCCTAGAGCCAACACCCCTGGAGAAATGATCCTCCTGAACAGTGACAGTCGCTTACTGAGCCAGGTATCCTCAAATAATGGTGGGATCAAATGTGTAATTATAAAAAGCCACTGGGGGGAGATGTGAGATAGCTCAGGGGACTAAAGTGCCTGCTTAGGCAAGCTGAGGCAAGCACAGAGACAGTGGTTCGATCCCTGGTGCCACATACTATGGCAGCCCCACCCCCAGGGCAGGCTGAGGTGGACAGAGTCCGGGCGTAGTGGTGCACACCTGTAGTCCCAGTGCTGGGGAGGCTGAAAGCAAGAGGATCACTATGAGTACGAGCTGCAAAGTGAGACCCTATAACAACCAAATACACTGGGGGGAAAAAGCCACTTAGGTAAGACTGTTCACTTTGGGAATAGAGGAATCTCCTGATAGAAAACCTATGCTAACAAGACCAGGAATCACATTCTACTAAAAGCTGACTGTCAAAACAGTTAACACAGAATCTCCCAAACTAGCATTTACAAAAGAAAGGTAGCACTAAATGCAGAACAGAATGTCCAGTTATTGCGCCACAAGTATTCTCCTGAGAACAGAAAATGATGCAGAAAAAATAGAAAGGAATAAAGCTCAGAAAGTGAAATGAACTAAAGAGAAAAAGTGCTAGAGGACAGAAAAAACAAATAAGCCTCAGTCCTCTCATGGGGCATCATCCTTTAGAAATTGGTTTGTTTGCAGGACATTAGCTGTAGGGAATTGGATTTATCCACAGCTAAAACACCATGTTTCCTCTGGACTCTATGTTCTCAGCAGGTGATTGGAAGCTATTTATTCCTCGACCCGAAGAGATTCCGGAAAACACACAGGTGAGGAGTAAATTTTCATCTCTGGCATGCCTTCATAGCTCTGCTTCTTGTCTATTTAGCAAGGTGTTCCTGCAAGTAATTACCCCACGGGGAGCCTGCAGCCAGACAGGAGAGCTTGAGCAAACACTACAAACCACCCAGGTTGCTCTGCCCCACAGTCCTCCTCCACCCTGGCCTGGCTTGGCCTCCAGACCAACAAGCAACTGAATTTCTAAAGCAGGACCCGTCCTCAAGCAAAACACATTGCTCAGGCAAAGCAGCAGTAATCTTGAGAGACCCCACCCGTGTGAGGTCACGGGGAAAAGTGGGGAGAAAGGCATTTTGTTGATAATGCACACAACACGAGTTGAAGAACTTTTGTTAAGCATCTCACCATAAACAGCAGAAGTTAGATCCCAAGAGATGTTGGCCACCCCTCCAAGGCATTATATGCCTTAAGGTTTGAGCAGACACTCTGGCTACCTTCTGAAAGCCAGTCCAGTACCCCGGTCTCAGGGCAAAGCCCTACGTGTTCAAGTTTGCTCACTCCAGATCAGGGTTCAGCAATGTTGCCCAACACTAGTCCATGAAAGGGAGAGGAAGTCAGATTCAGAAAAGCCTTCATGACCAAGGCAGCAGACAAAGGGAGGGAGCGCTTGGACTCAGCAACCTGTGTGGCTACAGAGTCCGCCCTCCAGATCCAAGGAAGCATGAGGAGACTCCTTGGGCCTTTGTGGTCCATTTACACTATTCCAGACTGAGAACCTTGTTAGAGAGATTCAGCTCAGTGGACACTGTACCATGAATACTCAGAGCTTACACCACACAGGGTTTTACTAAGACCAATTCTGTGGGCTCCCAATTCTTATAACAAGCATTCCTCCTCCCTTCCACTTTTCCATCCTTTTCAAAACCACAGCTCTGATGCACTGGGCTTAGAGAACGCCATCCAAGGTAAGGACAAGTTAACCTGTGACTCAGTTAAATAACATATAACCATACCTGAAAAGAATATATTTGTCACAAAATAACATGTAACAAGTACTAAATCCAGGATTGTTTCAAAAATGTTTTTCTAAGTATAAAATTTATACCATTATTTTTTTTGTTGCTGATTTTATTTTTTTTCTTTTTTTCAGAAAATTAACTAATTCAAAATTAAATTATTTCAAGACGATATTAAAAATTAAATTAAATTGTGAGTCCAATTAAGAGGCCAGAATGTAGTGTATCACATGTACAAATCTGATCAATTCAGAGTACTCACATAGTATTTGAAAAGATTAATATATACAAAAATATCAACTAAGAAAAAGTTTTCATGATAGTAAAGAATTACTAAGAACAAAACATAATAAAAATACTGGAATGGTAAACATATGACCAGCACTTCTAACAGTTTGGGGATAGGATATCTCACAAAGTTCTAGTCTGTGGTGGACATAGACAGAGTCCATGATGCTTATTGGTGGCCAGGTGTCACTTGTGGGACTGAGCTACTGCTATTTCCTTGATATCCACCTTATAGGCCTGGACAGAATCATTGCTCATAGGGTGCAGGAGAAGTCCATTTGTAGAGTATGCTGATGGAAATATTTTGCTGCTGTGTACAAAAGAATAATTGAAAGACTGCTTCTGTATACCTCTTTTTCTCCTGTGTTTAATTGTTTCCCCTATTTGAATTCTTTCTGTTTTCATTCATGCAGCCATAGTTATTTTCATCCCTTTCTAGAATACCTTTAGTAGTCTGTATAGGGTTGGCTTTGTCATCATGAAATTCATTAGTTGTTCTTTGTCATGGAAGTATTTCATTACTCCATTAAACTTGAAAGAGAGTTTTTCAGGGTATATCAATCTGGGTTGGAATTTGTTTTCTTGCAAGACTTATAGTACTTTGCTCAATGCTCTTCTTGATGGTTTGTGAAGGGAAATCTGCCATTATTCTGTTAGGTTTTCCTTTAAATGTGATCTGTTTCTTTTCTGTAGTGGCTTTTAGTATACTGTTCTGATGCTGAATTTCTGGGATCTTGATTATTTTATGTCTGAGTGTGATTTTAATTGGGTTGATATTATTTGGAGTTCTATATGATTTGGTTACCTGAATGTCAGATTGTTTCCCCATATTTGGGAAGTTTTCTGCTATTACTTCTGTCCATATTCTTTTTATGTCATTTGTATTGACTTCTTTCTCATTGATGCCTATTAGTCTTATGTTGCTCATCTTTGCATTATCTTGGAGATGTTCAATTATTTTTTTCCTGCATCCTAGTTGCTTTTAAGGAGTCTTTTTTATATTAATTTTAATGAGAAAGAAATAGAGACAGTTTCAAAACAGGTTAGTAGGACAGTTATAATAACTAATACATGGCATATTGTTGTCTTTGTAGTATTCAGAGTACATGATGCAGACATGCTATCTTGTCTAAACACTATCAGTACAAATCTTTCTTCTCACTGAACTAAAAGTAGCTCTATATCTATCTTATTTTTTGTATACAGATACATATTTTTTTCACTACAAAATGGTCCTTCATTTATATCCCCTTTTTTTTGTTTGTTTTGTTGGAGATGGGTGTTCCATTGCCATTCAAATATTGTAGGTATTTGAATTCAGCAAAAAATCCAGTAGAGTGCAATAGTCCATAAGAGTCATGGGTTATCAGCAGAACTGGCAATGTCAGAAGTTGTTGACTTGAGCCTTTTACAGCTCAGCATATTAATATGGCTTTACTTTTTATACTTCATGATTATATTTTTCTACTGGATGGTTAAGACCAAGTTAAAGCAAGACCCATATAACAACAAAGAAAAAATGTAACTTTTGTACCTGACAAGGCCAGTCAAATCCCCTCAGGATTTACTCTGAAACCATGTACAACAGTTTGTAGATCTTTTAACAGTGTCAGCCAGCTGGATGAGTCATGGCCATTGCTTGACCAATTTGCTCTCTGTGAAAGCCTAAGATAATGTTTTGTCTCCATTTTTTAATATGTTTTATTCATTTTTTTGAGAAACAAATATCAATGAGACACTTTCCAAGCTGATTAATAGGACATTTTCAATAATTAATACATTGCACATTGTTATCATCTCAGGGGTCATCCACAGTACAAGAAGCAGCCAGGACATCCCATTCAAACGCTACTACTACAAATCCTTCTTCTCACTGAACCAAGCAAAAGCAGCTGTACATCTATCCTAACTATTCTGTATATACAAATACAAAATGGTCCTTCCTCTGTATCCCCCTCTCCAGTTCAGTCTTGTCAGAGATGGGTATTCTATTGGCATCTAAATATTATAGGTGCTTGAATTCAGCAAAACAATCCAACACAGTGCAGTAGTCCACAATAGTAGGGGGTTGTTCACAGAAGTTGTTGACTAGAGTCTTTTATAGCTCAGCATATTAATATGGCTTTACTTTATATACCTCGTTTTTATACTTTTCTGCTGGATGGTTAAGACCAAGATAAAGCAAGACCTATATAACAGGAAATGTAACTTTTGTATCTGATAAGGTCAGTCAAGTCCCCTCAGGATTTATCCTGTAACCCTGTACTGCACTTTGTAGATCCTTTGTCAGTGTCAGCCATGTGGATGAGTCATGGCCAATGCTTGACCAATTTGATCTCTGTGAAAGCCTGAGAGAAAGTTTTGTCTCCATGTGACTCTCCTTAGGCACACTCTACATCATCGATCACTTTCCTCTGTGGCTCCATAATCTCCTTGATCAGAAAATTCGGGGTACAACTGAGTTACAGTATTGGTTCTCTTATGTTCTGAGTCTTCACTGACCTTGAAAGGCTAGGGCCAAAATGTTGGCAGACCTTGCAGCTCTTCCTTTTCTCTAATTTTGATCTGCATACTTAGGTTTTTAACCCTCCAGAAGAGAAGCTTATTATTACCCTGCAACATATGCAGTTCAATTTACCCTATCTGTCTAAATATCGAACATCTTAGGCATAACGTGGAACAAGTATCTTCCATCAAGTATTGATGTGCTGAAATTTAAGTCCTTACAGAATATGAAGAAAAAAAATTAAAAATAGGGATAACATATTTTTACACAGAAATTTAGAAATCTAACCATATACAACATTGTAGCAGGACAGTCCTATGACATTTTTTTCTTTTTCTTGTGTCTTTGTTTTTCATTTATTACCCATTTAAAAAAAAAGAAAACCAAACAAACAAAAAAAAAACCTTTTACTTGTGAGTCAATATAGTATAATTGGTATGTCATGACATGAAGTATGTATTTAGAAGACCAGAATGACAGGCATTCCAAGCGTGACCCTTCTATTACACATCGCTATCTCTCCTTAGGCACACTCTACATCGTCGATCACTTTCCTCTGTGGTCCCATAATCTCCTTGAACAGAAAATTTGGGACAACACTGGGTTACAGGATATTGCAGTATAGGTACTCTTATGTACTGAGTTTTCACTGGCCTTGAAGGGTTAGGGTCAAAATATTGACTTTCCTTGTAGCCTTTAAGGGATCTTTTCTTACCTTTTCACTAGCTGCAATGGTGTCTTCAAGGTCTGAAAGTCTATTTTCACTTTCATTCAAACAGTTTTGCCAGCTTTTGATTAAGGTTTTAATTTCCTGTATATCACTTTGAATCTGCTTCATGCATTCTATTTCTTTCCTATATTGCTCATTCAAGAATTCCATCATTTTTATATTTTCCTCTATTTTTATCAGTGTCTTGTTTATAAACACTTACTAATTCTTTCATTATAGTTATCATTTCATTTTTTACTTCAGAAATTATTTTTGATCTGATTTCCTAATACCTTTCTGCAGTTGTTTTTTGCTTCAGACACTATTATTTCTGAGATTTCAGGTGTATGATTTCTAATTTGTTCTATGCTGTTGTCTCCTACATTTGTTCTTGGTGGGCTCAGGGTCTAAGAATGTATTTTGCTCCTTCTTTTTGTCATTTTGTATAGCACTATCTTTTGATTTTTGGTGTAAAACTTTGGCACAGTTACTACCTTAGCACCAGGTCCGGATCTACCAAGTTTAAACTTGTCCAGGTGGGTATGGCTTGGGTCTGGCTGCTGTGCTCCACTTCTTCCTGTTGCAGCCCTTGGAAAAGAACCCACTGTGCCACTCTGGCAAGATGTTCTGCTGCGAGATCAGCTGTGTGGGTCTTGCCTCTAGCCTCTCTGCAGGGAGTTCTGTCCCAGGGTTCCACATCAGACCTGTCTGATGGAGTAAGTTACACACACACACACACACACACACACACACACACACACGCCTGGCCTGGGTGCTGGCTGGAATGAGGATTCCTTGGGCCAGCAGATGGACACACACACACACACACACATACACACACACACACACATCCCAGGCCTGGGCACTGACCAGAATAAGGATCTGGCAGACTCCGGGTGGTCTCACTCACATATACCATTATATTTTAAAAGGAAGAAAACTTATTCCTGCTTAGTGTGTTCCTGCAAACACAATGACTGATGCTATCTTTATGGGTTTCTTTCATTTTTTTAATGAGCATTTATTAGTATAACAAGACCCACACCAGTTATCTAATTCTATACTCTGCTTCTTCTTTATATTTAGCAGTATATTTTGAATTTAGTTCAGGCTAGAATTTTTCAAACTACACCCTACTGGGCTGGGTTGTAAGAAGGCATGCCAGGAGTTATAACTATATTGTGATATTATCTCAATAAACTCAATATATTAATATATCAATTGCTCTTATTTTATCTTTATAAATTATGGTTTATTTTTATAAACCATATGAAGAGTATACAACAAATTATACTTGAATAAGCTATAAAGTAACCCTTATAGAAGGAAACTTGCTTCTAAAACTCATCTTGGAAAATATAATCCAGTGTAGCCACCTCTGGAAAAAATTATAACTGTTTACCTCACAGAAGTCAAAGTTAAATAGAAAATAGAAAGAAATGCCATTGTCATCTGCATGTCCTTAGTAACCTAATATGTATTATTTGTATTACTGACATAAAGTTTATTATTCAGACTGCTATTTAAAATGGATAGTTGCTACCAGAAGTAAACATTTTCCTGAACCAATATTTATTTTGATTTATGAGTTCTTTGACATGCAGTTCAGAGATAAGATTCAATACAGCTTCTCCTGCATTATATTTAATTTTATGCTTACAAAATCTTATATAATAGAAGACTTCAAAAGAATAAATCAAACTAAAATTCTAGAATTGGCAAACATTTTCATTGAAGTTTCAAAAAGGAGGATGGGGAAATCTTGATGAAAAGGAACCAAGAAATTAGACTACAGTACACAATTTATACACATTATAAATAAAACACATAGAAGACAGTGACTTTTTTTCTCATTACCTGTATAGTAAATTACAGTGTGTAAACATCAAAAGGAAAAATATGTCAATACCAAGATTTTTGTAGATCTGTCAGTCCTGTAATCTCAGCTATGCTGGAGGCTGAGGCAAGAAGATCACAAGCCCATGGCCAACCTGGGCAAAATCCTGTCTCAGAACAAAATTAAAAAGGGGGTGGAGCAGGGAATGTAGGTCAGTGATTCCTGGATTCCATCCCCAGTACCAAAGGCAAAAAAGATTTTCTTAGATTGAGATTACAATCAATTCCTAACCCTAAACAACACAATGCTTGAAGACCGGACGTGCTAACCAATGATACAGCTTGTAATTTCATTTCTTTCATATAATAATGTACAACCAACACTGTGGGTTGTCCTATGGTCCCCTTCCTTGTCACCAAAGCCCCATATCACAAGCTACCCATCATATCTGCACTTTCTCAGCCTCTCCAGCAGTTCTCAGGGGAGGCTCAGGCCAGTGTACCTCAAGGGCCAGTTAATCAAGGGCCTTTGAGGGCCTTCAAAGGAAGTCTTTCTTTCTGACAGGGATGGAAGCCTTCTGGGGCAAGATCTTGTCTCTCCTCTTCCCTGGGCTGCTTCTCCTCACACAGGATAATTACATGACAGAAGGCTCCATGTGCCCACAGAGGAAACAAGGGCCTGCAAGCTGACCTGTGAGTGGCAAAAGGAATGAATGGTGAATTTTTGCTTCTAGTTTTCATGAAACCTTAGGTTTCTTCTTGGCTAAGCCAGTTCTACTTGAACATCCTTATTGTACTCCAAATCTCCCAAAGTAATTCATGATGCATCCTAACAGCATCAATATCTGGTCAATATTCCAACGCAAATGAGAGAAAGATCAATTCTCGGAACACATTTTAGGATAAAGTTACCTGGTAACAATGTTTCGTTTCCATTTTCCAAAATGGCAGCTGTTGTAACATGAATATGATTCCAAACTGATGGCACATGGCACCTCAGTTATCTCCACCCACTGGCCTGCTGGCCTTGCGACAGCAGACAATACAACATACTTCCCTCCTACTGGATCCTTCTTTTGGTGGCCAAAAAAGTAGAGGAGAAAGATCATTAATAGAGTTTATTTTTAATATGTGAGAATATAAAAACAATCCCAACCATCGGTAGTCAGCTTTCCATTACTATCACAAATATCAGAGACAATCAAGTTTTAAAAAGAAACATTTACACTGACTTCCAGTTTCCAGGTTCTGGTCCATGATCATCTATCTCTGCTGTGGGCTTGTGGTGAGACAGCACCTAATGGCAGAGAGTGTGTGTTAAAGAAAAGCTGCTCAGCCAATCACAGCCAGAAAGCAGAGGCAGAAGAAGAAGAGCCCCGCGGCTGGCTCTTTAGGTCCAGGGCACACTCCTGGTGACCTAGTATCCTTCCACCAGTTCCCACAACCCCATAGCAGCAGCACCTTCCATGATACTATACCTGGCAACCAAATTTTCAACACAACACATGCTTGCTGGGGAATATTCAAGATCCAGACTATAGCACCCATATTAATGCTAGTAGAGATTTAAGTAAGACCAAGTAACCCCTAAATGTCCTTCCATATAGGGACATAATATTTTGCTGAAAGACAGATTTTAAAATGCCAAGATATTCCAGTATCACCCAATAACATTTTATGCTGCCTGTAATATTTCATTATTTCCCTGAAAGAAAAACAAACTTTTGGGAACTAAGCTACTGCACTGCAGATGGTAATTTGTAACAGTTGTTTCATGTTGGGAGTGCCTGTCATTGT